>NC_091380.1:8750034-8832534 GCF_038502225.1 Cherax quadricarinatus | reverse complement strand
ATATGCTTTGTGGAATATTAGGAAAATAGAAAATGAAGAGTTAAAATGAGTATTTTTGTTTTATTAGATGCATAAAATTACATATAACCCTTGTCTATTCAAAAACCACTGACAGTATTTACTGCATATAGTTTATTGGCACTCAATGGGAAAGTGGAGAAGAATCCTTCCTCTGTAAGTCATGCATGTCATAAGAGGCGACTAAAATGCCAGGAGCAAGGTGCTGGTAACCCCTTGTCCTGTATACATTACTAAATGTAAAAGAAGAAAAACTTTTAAGAGCATTTCTGCTTTTTTGGCTCCCCGTGCCTTGGTGGGAGACGGCCAGTGTGTAAAACAAAAATATAATAGTGGCAATATGTAAAATGATAAGAATAATTAAGGTGTTTTTTTCACTTGCAGATGGGAGGAGACCGTGGTCTCAAGAGGAAGAAGATAGTCTTGGTCCTCAAGGAAGAAGCAAGGCTGCCCAAGAAAATTTCAAGGTGAGTTCTTATTTTATTGAACGTCAGGCCTACTCTCCCATACTTGGCATGTCCTTCTCAAACCCAAACCCACTAATAAAAATATTTGTCCAACCCATTTTCATTGCTACCCAAACAATAAGCTTTGTTAACCCTATTAACAAAAATGCACGTCTCACTTAAATCCAATCCCTCTCACTCGTGTAATTTTTTTTTATAACACACCAGCTGTCGTTGTCCCACCGAGGCACGGTGATCCTAAAAGAGAAACATTTTCACTATCATTCAACACTTTCACCATCATTCAACACTCACCATCATTCACACATAAACACTGTCTTCACAGAGGTGCTTAGATACAAAAATTTAGATTTCACTCCAAACTGCCAGTATCCCAAACCTCTCCTTTAACCCTTACAGGGTCGGCAGGCCCTCTGAGACTTGTTCTCAGGGTCGGCCAAATTTCAAAAAAAAAAAAAAAAAAAAATCTTATGAAAAGATAGATAATCTTTTCCCGATCATATTGACACCAAAAGTATGAAATTTGATGGAAAACTTAGGGAATTATGCTCTCGCGAAGTTAGCGGTCTCGACGATGTTTACGCATCGGCAATTTTGCCCACTTTGAACCCTATTTTCGGCCAATTTCAGTGTACTTGTCGACAAAAATCATAACTATTTCGCTAGAACTTCATTTTTTCTATCGAATGAGTACAAGAAACCACCCATTTACTGATTTCAACTATCCAATACAGTGGTCGGAATTTAGCAATTTTGCCAATTTCACACAAATTTCAAAAGATGCCAATTTCCGAATAGGGTCCAGAATAAACAAGAAAGACACATTCCTGGCACTAAAATAACATTTCCTCTGTTCATCAGTCACGTCCCCAGGCCCCTCTTACATTCTTTTGCTTTCCACTTTGAATTTTTATTCTCACAAAAAATAGAAGATTTACTGTTATGCAGACTACTGCATTAGTGTAAAAAATGGTATAAATAATATCAGTGCACTTGTGAAAGAATATTAGACTCACCAGTTGATGTGTATTGGACGCTTGGCACGATTTGTTTACTTTTGAACTTTGATAAAAATCGAACATTTCTGCTACTTTGAGCTCAATTTCAAGGTACTTTGCATTGTAAAACCAGTCAAAATCATCTCAATTTCTGTAGTATATCTTCCATTCTATAAAATGAGACCAGGAAAACTAGAATACAACAATAAATACCATACGAAAATGCAGTGCAAAGTCGCTAGTTGGACGAATCTTATTGTGGCTAGCTGGTCCAGTGGCTAACGCGACGGTCTGGAGTTTTGAGACTCTGACCACGGGTTCAAATCCTGCCCGTGGTATGGTTTGTTTGCAATCGTGTCATTACGATTTCATGAGTCAAGTAACATTTAGTAACTTACTGCCTATTCCATACACTTGCAACATTTGCCACACTACTCCCCTATCCACCCTATTATCATATGCCTTTTCTAAATCTATAAATGGAACAAAAACTTCCCTACCTTTATCTAAATATTGTTCACTTATATTCATCAGTGTAAATATTTGGTCAGTAAACTAAGTCCCCTATAATTTTTAAACTCTTTTTGTCCCCCCTTCCATTTATATGAAGGAACTATGCATGCTCTATGCCAATCCCTAAGTACCTTCTCTCTGATACACACATTGAACAAAAGTACCAACCATTCCAGAACTACGTCTCCACCTGTTTTTAATATTTCTGTTATGATCGTGTCAGCTCCAGTTGCTTTACCCCCTTTCATTCTTCCCAATGCCTTATGCACCTCCCCCACACTCACATCCGGCTCTTCTTCACTCGTAAAAGATGTTAAACCTCCCTGGCCATTGGATGGAATTACTGCCTCCCTCTCTCTATTAACATTTTTTACAGTTCCTCAAAATATTCCCACCATCTTACCAATGTGGACCCTCGGCTAACGCCTTTAATCTGTTCCAGAGAGCTAGCCTTTAGCCGAATTAATTTTCCCCATAATTAATGGAAATCCAATTAATCCGTTCCAGACACCCAAATGTATTAAGCAAAATAATTTTTTTACATGAAGAAATAAACATTTCCCTACACAGAAAACAATGATACATGCACAATAAACAATACTAAAATGACACTTACCTTTATTGAGGACTTATTGATGAGTGATGAGATGGGAAGAGGGCAGAGGATGGAGGAGTTT
Organism: Cherax quadricarinatus; assembly: GCF_038502225.1. Taxonomy (NCBI): domain Eukaryota; kingdom Metazoa; phylum Arthropoda; class Malacostraca; order Decapoda; family Parastacidae; genus Cherax; species Cherax quadricarinatus. The sequence goes on along the minus strand of NC_091380.1, from coordinate 8,829,861 downwards.
ACAATTTGGAAGGGGAATCCGCCTTTCATAAAGACTTTAGGTAACAAGTCCTTTTCTGGGGTTACCTCCCTTCTTGGTTTTTTAATGCCACTATGACCAGTTGTGTGTCACTGGACCACCATTACTACCACTCTCTACCACCATCACAACCACTACCACCCTCTACCACCATCATAACCACTACCACCATCACAACCACTACTGCCCTCTACCACCACCACTTTCGTATTTTTCTACAAACTTTTTCTTGAATTCTGTCGTGTTTCTCAGATTCTTTACGAAAGGGTTGGTACTAGTAGCTTTTTTGGGACCCATGGTGGCTTATTTAGCAGTTACAAGCACTAAAAACAATGGAATAATACAAAATACATTGCATATACGCATGAAATCGACCACAATGGCACACTGGCTATACATGGAGTTTTGGAGTGGCCAGGCTCGCTCAGGCCGTGTGGACACGTTCAGGATGAAAGCCTAAGCTTAGCCGAGTTTTTTGGCATTGGCCGAGGCAATATTTTGACACCAAAGAGAGCTGTTAGCTGATTTTAGCATTAGCCGATGCAACCTTTAGTCAAGGGTCCACTGTACCTCCAATTCGCCATCTACTAACTCCCCTATTCTGTTTTTAAATTGTCATATCCATTTGTTCCCTAGGCTTTCTTAACCTTTTTATCTTGAAAATTTTTTCTTGTCAGCACCTCACCCCTACTATCATTTGCTTTCCTATTGCACTCCCTCATATGTTTATATATATTTGCACTATGAGAAAATGTTTTAGAACAAATGCTACACTTGTAAGGTTTTTCACCCGTATGAACTCTCATATTCTAATTCTGATAGTTAATTATAGTGTAGTGTAAAGCACCCTTCTGGCAAGACAGTGATGGAGTGAATGATGGTGAAAGTTTTTTTTTTTTCGGGCTACCCTGCCTTGGTGGGAATCGGCCAGTGTGTTAATAATAAAAAAAAAAATTATATTTTTGTTGACAGATGATTCTAAAGCAAGCACTGGAGCAGAGGGATCGTGGTGAGATCAGCGAGGCTCAGTATCAAGATATGGCTAATAAACTGAGGCTATTGACTGAACAAGAGCAGATCAGGGAGGCACGGGAACGTGAAAGACTTCTACACAGAAATATTCCACTGCAGTTTCAAGGTACGAATGTTAGTGTCTTAGTTTGTGAGATGAATTCTCTGCAGTCAACATTTTTGCATTAATGTTAGTAGAATTACTGACAGTATGTTAAGTAATAGGATACAAATGCAACTAATGTGACATTTTATTGTTTGTAACGGCTTGACAAAGCTCCTGGAGAGTGAAATGTTGCCACGATAAAATATTGCATTAGTTGCACTTGTGTCATTTTACCTAACATTTTTAGGGGTGGAAAGTATAGTGCCTGCACTCTAAAGGAGGGATTTGGGATATTTGCTGCTTAGAGTGACTTCTAAACTATCTTATCTTTACCCCTCTGGCAGTACAGTGATAGTGTGAATGATGGCGAAAGTGTTTCTTTTTCAGGTCACCCTTCTTTGGTGAGAGACAGCCAGCATGTTAAGAAAAAAAAAAAAACGTTGATTATATAGCTTGCTCTGTAGTAAGGTAAATAGTGATTTGCATATCAGTTAGGACAGTGTTTCTTTAACCCTTAAACAGTCCAAACGTATATATACGTTCTCTCGCGTAGCGCCCCAAATTTTTTGAGGATTTTTTTTTTTTTTTTTTTTTTTTTGATAGGAAAAAAGAGCATATGGTACCCAGGCATCCCCACTTTTTTTAATATGGTGCACAGTGAGTGAGCACACCCATTCTCTCATGTCTAGGCGACTCAGGCTTATCGTGGCAATGTTGAATGAATGACAAAGAAAACGTATACAGTGGACCCCCGCATAACGATCACCTCCGAATGCGACCAATTATGTAAGTGTATTTATGTAAGTGCATTTGTACGTGTATGTTTGGGGGTCTGAAATGGACTAATCTACTTCACAATATTCCTTATGGGAACAAATTCGGTCAGTACTGGCACCTAAACATACTTCTGGAGTGAAAAAATATCGTTAACCGGGGGTCCACTGTATATACGTTTGGGGCGCTACGCGAGAGAACGTATATATATGTTTGGACCATTTAAGGGTTAACAGTGGGCAGTGGCCCCCCCGCCTCTTGGGTGCTGTGAGAATGTAGACATAAACAACTGGTTGCTCGTCGCAACACAAGACAAAAATTAGGCTGAAAAATGCTGAGCTATTTATTGAAGGTGTAAGTGACTTTCTGAGTGTCGTTCCTCAGTCTCACTAAAATGGTAATTTTTTTTTTTTTAACATGCTGGCTGTTTCCCACTGAGACCTGCCGGTTTCTATGAAGGGATTCAGGGAAACCGGCAGGCCGGACTTGAGTCCTGGAGATGGGAAGTACAGTGCCTGCACTCTGAAGGAGGGGTGTTAATGTTGCAGTTTAAAAACTGTAGTGTAAAGCACCCTTCTGGCAAGACAGTGATGGAGTGAATGATGGTGAAAGTTTTTCTTTTTCGGGCCACCCTGCCTTGATGGGAATCGGCCATTGTGTTAATAATAAAAAAAATAATCTATTACTCATCGATTCTTCCTCCCAACAGGAGACGGAGATTGGTCAGGTAGTGAGGGTCCAACACCCGTCACAGCCAGTGGACTACCATCTGGTACAGGAAGCTTGGGTCCTGGTGGCCCTGGTCTAGGTCCATGTACTGCTATTCCTGGTACAGGACGAGGACGGGGCAGCCGCGAAGCTCACTTGACCTTTCCTCAGGGTGCTAGAGGCAGTCGAGGTGCTTTCTTGGGAGCCAGTGTTCCTGCTATATCACGAGGTATGGGAAGAGCTGGAAGAGGATCCTCAGGAACTGAAAATGATGCATGGGGAAGAGGAGGGATGAGAGGAAGAGGAAGAAGAGGAAGAGGTGGGCAGCAGCTGGATGACAATAGTTGGGTTTCTAAAGATGACATGTTGGAGGATGAGTGGACTGGTGAACCAGACTTGCCATTTGTGACAGAAGAGACCCTGAAGGCTGTAGCTCGTGATGCTGAAACAAGGACCATCGAAATCGATGGTGTTCCAAGGGAGATCCGTACCTACGGAGAAAATGCTGTAATTCTGCTGGATTGGGATGATCCTCGTATTTTAACGTTTGGAGAGGGGCACTGCAACATTGTCTTCGATGAAGGAAAGTTTGTGTTACCAATGAGAATAGGGGAAGATTATAAGGAATTCACCATTGCAGGGGAAACTCACCGTATTAAACTTGGTGTACCCACTCAAGAGTTAATGCTGGATGGTAGAGGGTATCAGTGTTTCTTTGGTGGCAAGCCCATAACTGTTCATCTAGCTGGCCAGCCTCGTATCGTTAGCCTGGATAGCAAACCCCCCAATGTAAATATAAGTCCTGTTAGAAATACAGAATTTTTGGCTGGTAAAATTCAGCTTGTGATCAATGCGAAGAAAGTTGTTAATCTCTTCTTGGATGCCAAGCCACAGCGATTCAACATTGATGGTAAGCCATTCATTATTCAGTTTGTTGATGCACTCAGAGCTGTAGCCATAAATAATGTCAAATTCCCAGTTGAATTTGGAGGACTACCCCTTAGCATCAGTGTGCGTGGCTACAGACGTTTCTTGCGATTCACGTCACTGCCTAAGGGTATTATTCCAGGCCAAATAATCATTCGAGGAATGGAGCTTGAAGGTCAGAAGTTGTCAAGTCTTCCAGGTAGTCCAGCACAAGAAAAAATTGTGGAGAATGCATTGAAAGTTAATCGTGGTTCACCTGCACTTGACATGTCTCGGCAACCGCCCATGGGTTACCCTGCTGACAAAACCTCAAGCAGTTGTCCAACACATGCTTCAGTGGGAATGTCCTCCATGCCTGAGGGAGTTTTTATTCCTCACCAAGTACCACCTCCTCAGGGACCTGCATCACAGGGACTACCTCCACAGGGACTTCCACAGAGACCTCTGCACTCTGGACCACCTCCACATGGCCCACCACCACATGGCCCTCCACACCAGGGTCCACCTCCAGGCCCACCACCACCTGTATCACTTTGTCCTGGTCCCATGTTGTCCCAGGCTCCACCAGCCATGGCCCTGCCAAGTGGAATAATGCCAGTGACTACTATTGGAAGTCAGCTTCCTCCACAACCAGGCTTAGGAACTCTGCCTGTTACTCTTGCCAACATGAATCATCCTCCCCCAAATACCATCCCAGGCTCATATATTACCAATCAGCTGCCACCAACTATGATCAAGCCATCACAGCCAACTCCTCACGTGCCTCTTGACCTCAATGCACTCTTGGAAAACCTCACTCGTACTGGTCTCATTGATGCCAAGGCACAAGATAAAACTAAAGGTAGAAAGGAAGAATCAGAAAAGAAAAAAGAAGAGGAAGAAGAAGAAAAAGAGAAGGAAAAAGATGAATTGATATCATTTGAATTCATGTTCAACCTGGAGAATCTCCGAAAGTAAGTGCTGATTGTTATTTTGTGATAAGTGTGCTTTTTTAAACAAATATCAATTAAAAATTTATGCGATGCCAAATTTAAGGGAAATAGAGAAGAGTAGAAGCAAGCAGGTACGCATAAATAAACTGCAAGAAAATGATGAGAGAGAGAGAGAGAAAACTGCGAAGTATGGTAGTAGATTAAGCATTAATGGGATTAAAAAAACATAAAAGAAAGAAAGGAGTTTTTTGAGAGTAAAAGCACTGACAGAGTAACTTAAGTAGTTGTGCTAAAAAAAATGTCGGGAAGATTTATAGATGTATGTAAATAATGAAACATATTTTTTTAGGGTGAGGAGGAAAGCATATTATTAGTAAATTGTTGGATATGAGTGTAAAGGAAGTAACTGAGGCAATACAGTAATTAAAAATAGCCCAGTGGTTCAATCTTAGATAGGATGTATATTTATAGAGAAAATTTATGGGAGGGATTAATAAAAATGAATATGAATTCTGAATAAAACATGATGTAAAATGAATAAAGGGATGGTGTGAGCTAGACGGTATTAAGGAGGGAGCTCTAAACTCAGGAGTTGCGTAGGAATCATCAGTGCCTCACCATCTGAAACCATGTTTTATGTAATTAAAAAACAAGCATTTTATTAGTCATAATGGTAGAATTACAGAAAATATGTTAGGTAAAAGGACATGTGCAACTAATGTGACGTTTTGAGGCAATGTCTTACTTGACAAAGCTCCTTATAAATATTTTATTTCCTAAATATTTTTAGTGTACACATTTTTACATTAGTCATTGAATTCTAATAGCCATACTATATTCCTACAGACGAAGAAAGTGGCTCATAGAATGTCTGTACCGTGGGATGCAGTGTTCATCGTGTGGGTTACGATATCCACCTGAACAAACACTTCAGTATTCTCACCACTTGGATTGGCACTTCAGACAGAACAGACGTCAGCAAGAGTCGACCAAGAAAGCCAACACGCGCAGGTTCTACTTCTCTACAGAAGACTGGTTGCAGTATGAAGAAATTGAAGATGTTGAAGAAAGAGGTAGGTCATTACTATACAGGGGCTCCTTGACACATTGATTCAACTCATTCTCTGTGGTGAGTTGAGGCAATGAGAAAAAATGCTAACAGTTGATGATGTAAGATTATAAAACCTATCTTCATAGAAATATTCAGCAAGTATATCTTTCATATTGATTAAATCTTACATATGGAAAGGTATAGGTGCTCCTCGACTCATGTTGGTGTTATGTTCCATCGAACCCGTCAGAAATAGTAATTGCTTTTGTACCATCATAAAGTTGAAATGTAAGTTGAACCATTGTAAGTCAAGAAGCACATTTACTTTATAAACATAAGAAAGAAGGAACACTGCAACAGGCCTACTGACCCATGCGGAGCAGGTTTGTGTTCCCCCCCTCCCCCCTTCCCCGGATTAGCCCAGTAACCCACCCAGTCTGGTTACCTCCACTCAAGGAAGGAGCACGGCACCAGACCCAGCAGCACAAGCTAGTCAGGTCCAACTCACACCCACCCACACCTACTCATGTATTTATCTAACCTGTTGTTAGGTAGGACACATATGCAACAGTTAGGTATCTTTATTTCGAAACGTTTCGCCTACACAGTAGGCTTCTTCAGTCGAGTACAGAAAAGTTGATAGAAGCAGAAGAGACTGATGGACTGATTACATCGTCTTCAAGTCTCTTCTGCTTCTATCAACTTTTCTGTACTCGACTGAAGAAGCCTACTGTGTAGGTGAAACGTTTCGAAATAAAGATACCTAACTGTTGCATATGTGTCCTACCTAACAACCTGTTGGTATTTTATACCATTTTAATATTCAATTTATCTAACCTATTTTTAAAACTACACGTTTTAGCCTCAATAACTGTACTCGGGAGTTTGTTCCACTCATCCACAACTCTATTACCAAACCAGTGCTTTCCTATATCCTTCCTTAATCTGAATTTTTCCAACTTGAAACCATTGCTGCGAGTCCTGTCTTGGCTGGAAATTTTCAGCACTCTATTTACATCCTCTTTATTTATTCCTGTTTTCTATTTATACACCTTGATCGTATCCCCCCTAATTCTACACCTTTCGAGAGAGTGCAGATTCAGGGCCTCAGTCTATCCTCATAGGGAAGATTTCTGATACATGGGATCATCTTTGTCATCCTCCTCTGTACGTTTTCCAGAGCATTTATATCCATTCTGTAATACGGTGACCAGAACTGAGCAGCATAGTCTAAATGAGGCCTAACCAAGGATATATAGAGTTGAAGAACAACCTGAGGACTTCTATTATTTATACTTCTAGATATGAAGCCAAGAATTCTGTTAGCTTTATTACGAACACTAATGCACTGTTGTCTTGGTTTTAGATTACTACTAACCAGAACTCCTAAATCCTTTTCGCAATCAGTAGTATTAAGATCTACATTATTTAGTTTATATGTGGCATGGTTATTTACCTGTCCAACATTTAGAACTTTGCATTTGTCAATATTAAACTGCATCTGCCACTTCTCCGACCACTGCATTAGTCTATTCAAATCATCCTGGAGTGCTCTAGTGTCCTCATTAGAATGAATTGGACGGCCTATTTTGGTGTCATCAGCAAATTTGCTTATGTCGCTATTTATTCCCTCATCTATGTTGTTTATGTAAATTGTGAACAACAATGGGCCCAACACTGACCCCTGAGGAACACCGCTTGTGACGTGCCCCCATTCTGATTTCTCCCCATTTATGCAAACTCTCTGTTGCCTATTTGTCAGCCATGCCTCTACCCAGGAAAAAATTTCTCCTATTCCGTGTGCCTTAAGTTTCCTCAATAGCCTCTGGTGTGGAACTCTATCGAAAGCCTTACTGAAGTCCATATACACAATTTCATATTCATTACCATGATCTACCTCCTCAAACATCTTAGTGAAAAAAGTTAGTAAATTCATAAGACAGGAACGCCCCTTTGTAAAACCGTGTTGAGAATCATTAATCAATCTGTGCCTATCAAGATGGCTACGAATTGCTTTGGCAATTATTGATTCCATAAATTTTCCCACTATGGAGGTAAGGCTTATTGGTCTATAGTTCGAAGCCAAGAACCTGTCACCTGCCTTGTAAATAGGTATTACATTTGCCATTTTCCACTCATCAGGCACTATGCCAGTTTGTAGTGATATGTTAAAAAGATTAGCCAAAGGTATGCTAAGTCCCTCTTTACATTCCTTTAACACCCTTGCAAACAGTTCATCAGGACCTGGGATTTGTTAAGTTTTAGTTTCTCTATTTGACTGAGGATCATATCACTAGTTACTGCAATTGTACATAGTTTATCATCATCCTGTTCTACATAATCTATTATTTCAGGAATATCACTAGTATTTTCCTGGGTGAAAACTGAGAGGAAGTAGGTATTGAGAATTTCACACATATCCTTATCACTGTCAGTGATCTGACCAGAGTTACTCTTAAGTGGGCCTATCTTGTCCCTATTCTTACTTCTGTATACCTGAAAGAACCCTTTTGGGTTAGTCTTTGAATCCCTTGAGACCTTAGCCTCATAATCCCTTTTTGCTTTTCTTATTCCTTTCTTTATTTCTCTCTAATTGAATATATTGATTTCTTAACTGCCCAACCCCTCTTTTGATATGCCTATATATGCCTCTCTTTTGACCAAAGAGATGTTTTAATCTATTGTTCATCCATTTGGGATCATTTTTGTTAGATCTAATTTCTCTACTTGGAACAAAAGTTGTCTGGGCAGCTAGAACTATGCTCTGAAAAACGTCACATTGACAACCAAGATCACCTACCTGACCCATAGTCAGGACATCTCAATTTAGCCCACGCAGGTAATTTTTCAGTCCCATGAAGTCGGCCAAGAGAAAATCTGGGACAGAGATTTGGTTGCAGTTATCTGGGTAATTCCATGATATATTGAAACTAAGCAATTTGTGATTACTTTCCCCAAGCTCATCATTGACCTCAAGATTATTAATTAGTGAATCTTTGTTGGCAAGAACCAAGTCAAGCAGATTGTTTCCTCTAGTTGATTCTGTCACAACCTGTTCTAAAAAGCAATCCTGAACCGTATCAAGAAAGTCACTAGACTCAAGATTTCCTGTCATATTGTTCCAATCAATTTGTCTAAAGTTAAAATCTCCCATTGTAACAACATTTTCATATCTAGATGCCTTATGAATTTCGTCCCATAACAGCTTACTGCACTCCCTATCAAGGTTTGGGGGCCTATAAATCACACCCAAAATTAATTTGTCACATCCCCCAAGAAACTGTAGCCAAACAGATTCTGTGTTCGAATTTTCTAATCTTATATCATGTCTAAGACAACAATTTAAATTTTCTCTGACATACATCGCCACTCCACCACCCTTCCTGTTGACCCTATCAGCGTGGAATAGTTTATAACCCTGTATGTTGCATTCATAAGGCATTTCTGTATCTTTCAGGTTGAACCAGGCCTCTATTATACCAATAATATCTATATTACCTACACTTGCAAGTAATCTTAGCTCGTCTATCTTATTTCTTAGACTCCTACTATTTGTATAGTAAACCTTAAGGGAGCTAGTCACTTGTTGCCCTCTACTATCTCTCTTTGTTTGTTGATCAGTTGATTTGCCATTACTAGCAACTTTATTTTGAATATTGTCTTTTAAACATATCCCTGAGGTATCCCGGTAATAACTGCTGTTTTTAACCCTAATGCTGCAGTCTGATTGTTTCCCACAAACACCCATACCTCTATTATCTATCAGTTTAAATTCCTAGACAAGTCATCAGTTACCCTCTCAATCGAATTGGCTAATGCAATCACTCCATCCCCAGAGAGATGAACCCCATCCCTTGCATACATATCACGTTTGCCAAAGAATAGGTCCCAGTTATTGCAAGTTCCTTGCAGTACCTGTCTAGCCACAATTTATACCAGTTGCTCTAGACATCCATTCATTGCCCACTCCCTTTCTAGGCAAGATGCTACATATGACTGGGATCCCTCCCTTAGACCTAACTACTTCTATGGCTGACCTGTACTTATCCAGCAGCTCCTCTCTCCTGCCCTTCCCAATGTCATTACCCCCAGCACTAAGACAGATAATGGGCTTGTTCCCATTACCTGCCATAATATTATCCAACCTGCTGACTGTCGCCAACACCAGCTCTGTCTGACCTTTCTGTCTCTGTTACAAAATGCGCGGTCCATATATCTTACCTGAGAATTGCCAACTATTAAAATATTCTTACCTTGATTAGCAGGGGAATCAGTGGTACCTTCAACCTCACTAACCACTGAAGTACACTCGTCTTGGAGAACAGAGAATCGATTTCCTACCTTCACATCTTCTCTGTTAACTCTCCTCATCTTCCTTCTTCCTGAACTTTGAACCACTTGCCACTTAAAGTGGCTGCCACTATCATTGTTGGTGACCATTTCCTCCTTACCAGCTAAATCCTTCTCACACTCTCCCAAACTCATCTATGCGAAGCTTCAGCCTCCTATTTTCCTCCTGAAGAAGTAGAATCTCCTTCTTCAACACTTGAACCTGAGATTCTAAAACACTACAACAAGCCATGGTGCTTGGTAACAGCCCACGCTAACTCTCAAGAGCTTAGGCAGGTATGACCACACGTGACCACTGACCTCAGCATATGAATGGCTCAGAAGTATGTCATATAGTATTGTTTGTTGTGTAATAGCTGTTAAAAAAGTTATGTGTATCTCTTTTTAACACTTTCCTGAAGGAAAATAGAGCATTTTTCTATCTGAATTGTGTTTTCATAAGTTTACTCTCAAATTTTATGGTACATTCTCAAGAATGTTTTTTTTTTTTTTTTTAATTCATTTAAACCAAGACCTTGAGTTCACATCCTCCTGCTAACTCAAATAGGTAATTATAAATAGACCTTTAAGTATTTCCAGTCCTCTCCCCTCATCCTTTAAGAGTCAACCTACAACTTGATAAGTCAGATTGTTCAGTACCTGACTAGAAGGTCCTGGATTTGATGCCAAAATTTAGCTAATCTTATCAACAAATTTCCTAATATCTCTGATTTCTCTGCCCTCATAAAAGTAAAAATAAATACCTGGGCATTAGGTAACTCTTATAAGTGACATCTCACAGAAAAACTGCAATGCTCATGTGTGAGAAACCCTGGTCTTGCTGGAAGTCATATCTTAGTCTAAAATGGTAATGTAAGGAAAGACAGTACCTGCTGGCAGTATTTTAATTACTCTGTTCCCACACTGCAATTTATATAATGTTAGGTAAAAGGACGCATGTGCAACTGATGTGACATTCTAATGTGGCAACGTTTCACTCACCAGGAGGTTCGTCAAGCTGTAACAGCTTGACAAAGCTCCGGGAGAGCAAAACATTGCCACGATAAAATGTCACATTAGTTGCACGTCCTTTTACCTAACATATTGTCAGTAATTCTACCAACATTATTATAATTTATCTAATGATATAAAATTCCTAAAAGTGGGAGAGAGGTGTTATTCATGAGTTAACATTTTCAAATCTTTGTTTACCATTTCTTTTGAAAATAAAACTGACAAAGGACCTTTATATATATTGCACAATGAGATGCATGTAGCTCTTAACATGCATTTTCCAGTGTCTTATTACCTAAAAGCTGAAAGATGTACATCAGTAATGAGACTAATGTGTGTACCTGTACCTTTTACAGTGCCTAGTATGTTTGAGTCTGAGAACCTGGATGAGACCATTCAAGCAGAAGAGGCTGAGGAACCCAGTGTAGCTGTTTCCTCCGAGGCAACCCTGGGAGTGTGTCCCACCTGTCACGACACCTTCTCTCAGTTCTTCCATCAGGAAACAGAGGAATGGCGGTATCACAACGCTGTCCAAGTTGATGGTGTCAACTACCACCCGACCTGCCACCAAGATATGCTTAGGGTAAGTCAAACTACACTCATTTGAAAAAGTTTCTTATTTTTTTACATACCAGCCATATTCTACCAAGACAGTGACCTAAAAACAAATCGGATGTTTTGTTACTACATGTAGTACTGTAATTTATACAGAAGGGGTTACACTCCCTGCATTTTTGTCGCCTCTTAAGACATGCACGTCTTATGAAGGAAGGATTTTCTTCCACTTCCCCATGAAGAACAGGTTATTGTGGTTACTTATACATAAGAACATAAGAAAGAAGGAGCACTGCAACAGGCCTACTGGCCCATGCGGGGCAGGTCCAAGTCTCCTAACGGCTTAAGCCAATGCCCCAACCTAGTCAGGTCAGGTCACATTCACTTAAGGAAGGAACACGGCAACTGACCTAGTAGCACAAGCTAATCAGGTCCAACTCAAACCCACCCACACCCACTCATGCATTTATCTAACCTATTTTTAAAACTACACAACGTTTTAGCCTCTATAACTGTACTCGGGAGTTTGTTCCACTCATCCACAACTCTATTACCAAACTAGTGTTTTCCTTTATCCTTCCTAAATCTGAATTTTTCCAACTTTTCCTGGAGGGATGGCAGTTGAATGAGTGATGGTGAATGTTTTCTCCTTGAGGTCACCCTGTCTTGGTGGGAGATGGCCAGTGAGTTAAAAAAAAAAATAATACAATCTGAACGTTAGTTAAGACGCTTAAGGTGTCAGATTCAGTATTTTATTTTATTTTACGAATAGTAATATGGAAGCAAACATGCAGGTAAAGAACAGTTCACGATAATTTACCTAAGAAAGTTACATCAGCATGAGCACTGAAAGAAGTCATGCATTAATCTTGTTTACACACCATACTGGATTTTATTCCAAAAAACCAACACACGTTTGTGACATTTAAGTTATACAGGAGGATCCCGCATATACAACACCCTCTTTTCAATGTTCCACATTTTCATTTGCTTTCAATTGAGCCATAGTTCTTATGTTCAGTGCTTTTACCACTTTTCCGCTGTGTTCACAAAATAGTTGTGCAAGGGAAGAGCAACTTGTGCCGCAGTTTAAGGTTAGTATTGTATGTACTGTGTATTTATTTTACTTTTCTCTCTGTATTTTTTATGCCTGACTGTATTGAGCACTCAATATATGATGTTATCAGGCGTTTTAGATGCATTCGATAATGAAAAATGCTTTTTTTTCATGCAACCAGCAGTTTACGCTTATCACACAAGGCCGTGAATCTAAGAGCCATACAAACAGGGCCCTCCTGTACCTTACAAACAGTTATCCCAGTGGCCATCTCCCACGAAGGCAGGGTGACCCAAAGAAGAAAACTCACTCACAAACATTCATTCAAATGCTCTATTTCCAGAAGTGTGTTGACATCACAATCCAATTACCCTCATATTGCAACATTGCCACCTCCTCTTCAGAGTGCAGGCACTGCTCATCCCACCTCCGAGAGGTGGGATGATGCAAAACTGCTTTAGCGAGTTAATTTAAACAGAAGCGTCCACGATTGAATGTAAGAGGTGGTGTACCTTGATTATTAAGCCTCAGCCCAGTCTTATTCATAACTTGCATAAATGATCTAGAGATAAGGATAGCATCTAAAATTTGCAAAGTTCACAGATCCCACTTAATTAGGGGACCATGCCACATCTGTGGCTAAATACTTGCAGGAACTTGGATAGACACACTGGCCATCTCCCACCAAGGCAGGGCGACCCGAAAAAGAAGAAATTAAATTATTTCGTCCTTCTTACATTTAGTAATTTATACAGGAAAAGGGGTTACTGGAGTAATTTATACAGGAGAAGGGGTTACTAGATCCTTGCTGCCGGTATTTTAGTCACCTCTTAGGACACATGTGGCTTCCGGAGGAAGGATTCTTCTCCACAAATTAGCCCTTGAAGAATCTCCTGTATTATAAGTACCTCTCCAAGATAAGATTTGACTAGATACAATACACCTCGGTCTCAGTTAATGCAAATAATGAATCCCGTGGAGTGGTCACACTATTTGAATTCACACTAGTCTAATTATATGTAATTTTTGTGCATGTTTTTAAGAGTTTAGGGAAAAATAACACACATTAATTAACCCTTTGAAGGTTGACAGGCCCTCTCTGAGACTCGTTCTCAGGGTCGGCCAAATTAAAAAAAAAAATTCTCTTATGAAAAGATAGAGAATTTTTTCCCGATCATAATGACACCAAAAGTTTGAAATTTGATGGAAAACTTACGGAATTATGCTCTCGCGAAGTTAGCGGTCTCGGCGATGTTTGCGCATCGGCGATTTTGCCCAATTTGAGCCCTATTTTCGGCCACTTCCACAGTACTAGTCGACAAAAAACATGAATATTTCGCTAGAACTCCATTCTTTCTATTGAATGAGTACAAGAAACCACCCATTTACTGATTTCAACTATCCAATACAGTGGTCAGAATTTAGCAATTTTGCCAATTTCACACAAATTTCAAAAGATGCCAATTTCCGAATAGGGTCCAGAATAAACAAGAAAGACATTCCTTTCACTAAACTGACATTTCCTCTGTTCATTAGTCACATCCCCAGGCCCCTCTTACATTCTTTTGCTTTCCACTTGGAATTTTTATTCTCACAAAAAATAGAAGATTTACTGTTATGCAGACTACTGCATTAGTGTAAAAAATGGTATAAATAATATTGGCGCACTTGTGAAAGAATATTAGACTCACCAGTTAATGTGTATTGGACGCTTGGCATGATTTGTTTACTTTTGAACTTTGATAAAAATCGATCATTTTTGCTATTTTGAGCTCAATTTCAAGGTACTTTTCATTGTAAAACCAGTCAAAATCACCTCAATTTCTGTAATATGTCTTCCATTCTATAAAATGAGACCAAGAAAACTAGAATACAACAATAAATACCATACGAAAATACAGTGCAAAGTCACTGTTTTATTCCAAAAAAACAGTCAACTTTTTTTTTTTCTCATTATGCACTGTGTGCTGCAGGATTGTTTTTATACTGCAAACACTGACCACATAAACCCATTCTTTCATTTGTAGGCCTACCAGCTTTCTCCCACTAGATTTGAGGGCGCTAGAATTTAGGCGTACTAGTACATCAAAAACCCTAGGTCATAAGCCGTACTAGTACGGCCGAAACCCTCAAAGGGTTAATTTCACACTAAATTGAAATTTGTACTATTCAAACTCACACTAATTGAGATCTGGCTGTATAGTGGCAGACTTAATATATTGCTATACTATCTGTGATGACTTTAACCCAGACATCAGTGTGAAAGGTTGACCATAGATCATTCATGACATAGTATTAGTCATAGCATAAGTAAAAAGTATTAATGGTTAAGGTCACATCTCAACGTTTTCTCTTAAATGCCAATGCACATTTTTAATGTGTTATGGTTGTATTTTGTCACTTTTTCAAGTTAGCAGTGTGACCATAGGAAGTGGAGGGTAAGAAGAGAACCATCTACTGTGCTATCCTTGCCTCAGCATTATAGACACAAGTAGGGGTTGCCAGCATATAGTTAGTACTTCTCAATATATAGTGTCGAGGTGGACTGATATCTGCCGTTACCGTGTAGTACTCTGCACTTGTTGTTCTTCTTTGTTGTCAACCTTCTTCTTTCTTCTTCCTCTTCTCCTTCTTCTTCTTCTTCTTCTTCTTCTTCTTCTTCTTCTTCTTCTTCTTCTTCTTCTTCTTCTTCTTCTTCTTCTTCTTCTTCTTCTTCTTCTTCATTCTTCTTCTTCTTCTCATTCTTCTTCTTCTTCTTCTTCTTCTTCTTCTTCTTCTTCTTCTTCTTCTTCTTCTTCTTTCTTCTTCTTCTTCTTCTTCTTCTTCTTCTTCTTCTTCTTCTTCTTCTTCTTCTTCTTCTCTCTTCTTCTTCTTCTTCTTCTTCTTCTTCTTCTTCTTCTTCTTCTTCTTCTTCTTCTTCTTCTTCTTCTTCTTCTTCTTCTTCTTCTTCTTCTTCTTCTTCTTCTTCTTCTTCTTCTTCTTCTTCTTCTTCTTCTTCTTCTTCTTCTTCTTCTTCTTCTTCTTCTTCTTCTTCAGGGTGACCTGAAAAAGGAGAAACACTTTCATCATCACTGTCTTGCCAAAGGCATGCAAATACCACACTTCTAAACTGCAACATATCTCCTCCAACTCTCTTCTTTTCCCCACTCCTCCCTTCTCTTATCTCTTCTTTGTCCTCCTCCTTCATCTTTTCTTGTTTTCTTCCTCTTTTCCTTCTTTTTTTTCTCTTTTAATAAGCATCTGTAGTTGTCTTGTGAGGAAGGACAACCCTGAGAGGAAGGGTGACAACTGCTGTTCATAATCAGAATAAATATTACATATCTTGGACTCAAATTAAGTTGTAAAGAACAACTGTCAGTGAATAAACAGAGAACTGATTGAGCTACCCAGGGTTTCTATTAGGAAAGATTTTGGAACAAATACTCTATTATTTGCACTGAAATCTTTCCTATTAGAGCCCCTGGGTAGCTCGATCAGTAATGTCGGACTGTCAGTCTGCAGGCCGCGGTTTGCTTCCCATCCACCATTCTGTTTATTCATTATGCATCCTTGTAGATGAATGGTTCAGAGAACCGACATGTTGATAAATTAGACACATGTGCAACTCTTGGGTATCTTTATTGAGGAAACGTTTCACCACACAGTGGCTTCATCAGTCCATACAAAGGAGAATCTTGCAGAAAGGAGGAGAATAAGATAATCAGTCCCTCAACCACATCGACTCAAGGTTGTGGGTCTGATTACCTTATTCTCCTCCTTTCTTCAAGATTCTCCTTTGTATGGACTGATGAAGCCACTGTGTGGCGAAACGTTTCCTCAATAAAGATACCCAAGAGTTGCACATGTGTCTAATTTATCAACATTATGCATCCTTGTTTAATGTTTGTTATTTTTCTCTTCAAGGATTCATTTGTGTCTTCACTTTCCTTTTTATTTGGTTTGGGTCACTGGTATAGAATTTATATTAAAGTAGTACTACCCAGCCCTGTCTTGTAATTTACTGAAGACATATCTCTCACATAATTATTAATAATAAATACTCATCTGCACAATTTCTTTTGCATTGGCATCCGTACCAAAAATAGAAGGTGAGAAATTTCAATTTCTTGTAATTTTTTTTTGTCAATTTTTCTTTAAACCCATCATAAGTAGTAAATCTCAATAGCCCCCCCCCTCGTAGTGGATATTATAAAGTGGTGCAGAAGGGCCTCTCATATACAGCACCTCTTTTCGGTGTTCTACGTTCATTGGCTTTTAATTGAGCCATTGTTCATTATGTTTCACCCGCCAATGGTTTTTCACCTCTGAGTGGAACAATGAATTGATTGAAAATGAACGAAAACGTTGAACACCAAAGACGTGCTGTATATGCGGGGCTTTCCTGTAACTGGTGTTCCATTACCAACTTCTGTATTTGCCTTCAAGGTGGCTCTCTGGCACTCTTCTGGAATGTGTGGGATTGTGGTGTCATTTTGTTAGTTGCTGCATGCATATAATACCGTAACTTGACTCAGTAAATCACAACAGCAGGATTGCAAACAAATCATGAGTTCAAACCCCACTCATTCCGTGTTTTATTAATAATACTGTATTTCATGAAATGTGAATAACCTCAAAATCCATTCATTTTCAAGGGAGTAAGGTTATATACATACAGTAGATGCCGAGGTGCTTCTTCACTTACGATGAGGTTCTGTTCTGACAAACCCATTATAAGTCGAATATGAATACAGTGGAACCTCGGTTTTCCTGATTAATCCGTTTGAAAAAGTCTGACGAAAACCTGAATCGTACGAAAACTGCAGAAATATTTCCCATAAGAAATAATGTAAATCCAATTAATATCTTCCAGACACCCAAAAATATTAATAAAAAATACATTTTATAGAGAATAACTATAGTTTTGCATACAAACTAGAGCGTACGAAAACCAAGGTTTGACTTAACATGTATATGCTAAATAAATCACTACTGTCACAAATAATTACAGTATGTAGTAACTAAATAATAGTATTGAAAAGTAAATAAATGAATACAAGTTACAGATGCTGCTTTCATGCTGGGTAATTATCTTGAGTTTCATCTCCAAAGTATACAGTGGCACCCCGGTTTTCATCCTTATTGATCCTTTGAAGAAGGTTGGTCGAAATCCAAAATGGACGAAAACTGAATTAATATTTCCAATAAGAAATAATGTAAATCCAATTAATCTGTTCCAGACACCCAAAAATATTAACAAAAAATACATTTTATAGAGAATAGCTATAATTTTACATGCAGAAATAAATATAAAGCACTAATTTTAATGGATAAATGAACATGTAACCCTTTCAGGGTCGTTAGGCCCTTTCTTGAACTTGTTCTCAGGGTTGGAAATTTTTCAAAAAAAAAAAAAAACTTATGAAATGATAGAGAATCTTTTTCCGATCATAATGACACCAAAAGTATGAAATTTGATAGAAAACTTACGGAATTATGCTCTCGTGAAGTTAGTGGTCTCGACGATGTTTACACATCGGCGATTTCGCCCAATTTGAGCCCTATTTTCGGCCAATTCCAATGTACCACTCGACTAAAATCATAACTATTTTGCTAGAACTCCATTTTTTCTATCGAATGAATACAAGAAACCACCCATTTACCTATTCAACTATCCAATAAAGTGGTCCAAAATTGGCAATTTTGCCAATTTCACACAAATTTCAAAAGATGCCAATTTCCAAATAGGGTCCAGAATAAACAAGACAGACATTCCTGGCACTAAAATAACATTTCCTCTGTTCATTAGTCACATCCCCAGGCCTCTGTTACATTTCTTTTGCTTTCGACTTTGAATTTTTATTCACACAAAAAATAGAAGATTTACTGTTATACAGACTACTGCATTACTGTAGAAATGGTATAAATAATATCAGCACACTTGTGAAAGAATATTAGACTCGCCAGTTGATGTGTATTGGACGCATGGCTTGATTTATTTACTTTTGAACTTTGGCAAAAATCAAACATTTCTGCTACTTTGAGCTCAATTTCAAGGTACTTTTCATTGTGAAACCAATAAAAACATCTCATTTCCATAATATGTCTTCCATTCTATAAAATGAGACCAGGAAAACTAGAATACAACCATAAATAGCATACAAAAGTACAGTGCAAAGTCGCTGTTTTAAACCGAAAACACTGTCGGAGTTTTTTTTCTCTTTATGCACTGTGCTGCAGGATTTTTTTTTATACTGCACACGACGACATAGACCCATTCTTTCATATGTAGGCCTGCCAGCTTCCTCTCGCTAGATTTGAAGGCGCTAGAATTTATGCATACTAGTACAGCACCAACCCTGTTTGGAAGCCGTACTAGTACGGCACCAACCCTGTTTGGAAGCCGTACTAGTACGGCACCAACCCTGAAAGGGTTAAATCACTATTACATACCTTTATTGAAGACTCTTGTTGGCGTATGGAAGAAGGCATGGAGGGGGGAGAGAGAGAAGAGGTTATTGTTCGGAAGGGGAATCCCCCTACTTAAGGACTTTTGGTATCAAAGCACTATCTGGGGTTACTTCCCTTCTTTGTCTTTTACTGGCACTAGGACCAGCTTGAGAGTCACTGCACTCTCGCTAACTGTTTGTCAAACCATACCATGGGTGGGTATAGGACCCGTGATCAGAGAGTCTCAAAACTCCAGACCGTCGCATTAGCCACTGGCCCAGCTAGCCACAATAAGATTCGTCCAACTAGGTATATTTCTACACCATAGGAAGGTTAGCATAGGCACCACTGTGACCACAAATGCAAGTGCACAATGCAAGTCATGTTAACGGCTTTGAGGGGACTTGAGCCAGAGTTCGTCACGGCCACGCTAGCTGGAGATTCGTCTGTAAAAACTTGCATTTGTGGTCACAATGGTGCCTTTGCTAACCTTCCTATGGTGTAGAAATATACCTAGTTGGACAAATCTTATTGTGGCTAGCTGGTCCAGTGGCTAATGCGACGGTCTGGAGTTTTGAGACTCTGATTGTGGGTTCTATCCCCGCCCGTGGTATGGTTTGTTTGCAATCGTGTCATTGCGATTTTGTGAGTAACTGTTTGTCGTTGATCCACACCAACAACAACTCCACATCTTCGATTGTTTGTGATCACTGTTTCGTTAGCATATTTACCCCTTTTGCAACATCATCTTCCTTGTTTTTTACTTTCTTCGCCAGGATGGAACTGGTTGTTGATTTGGACTTCTCGTGCATCCTAGCGAGCTCGGCTACACTTACCCCACTTTTGTATTTTGATACAAGCTCTTTCTTTAATTCTATCGTGTTTCTCACCTTCTTTACCAAAGGGCTGGCACTCTGAACTTTCTTTGGCCCCATGGTGGCTTATTTTGCAGTCGCACTCAATAAACAAGCACCAAAAAAATGGATGAACGCACGGAGTATTGTTCACTCACCAAGTGACAGAGGCAGACTGAGTCAGGCAGCGGTGTCCCAGGAGGGCGGATGCATCTGATACAGACGATTTCCGAGTTGATGTATGAAACCCAGAGTAAAATTTCGCTGAAAAAAGTGGTCGAAATCCGAATTGTATGTTTGGACCAGACATGGAGTTTTACTGTAATTGCTTTTGTACCATCGAAAAATTGAAATATCATAAGTCGAACCATCATAAGTCAAGGAGCACCTGTACATATATATTTTCTATTTACTATCACACATGGAAGAAACCACAATAAAACACTTGACTATAAATGCAAAAAAATACCATAGTGAAAAAATATGCAGGAAAACATGAAGACTTATGTGTGTAAATATACCTTGAGAGGAATAGTAAGGAGAGGTAAGTAAAGCTCATTTTGTTACTAATTGAGATGATCCTCAGTAGGTGATGCCTCGCTTAGTGAGGCATCATAAAAGTAAGGTGATAACTTACGTCAGTGTTATTCACTAATTTTTGCAAGAGAGCCACTTCGGTTAAACACATTGATTGAGAGAGCCGCAGCTACTGCAAGTTAGCGTAACTCAACTAAATTAAGTAGTACTGAGCTGCTGGTGCAATATAGTAAATGAGAAAAAGTAGACATGAGCCGTGAATTGAGTCATCGCGAGCTGCACAATGAATACCACTATCTTATGTGACGCCTGAGTGAGGCATCGCTTCACACAATAACATATAAACTTTGCCTCTCCTGTCTGTTCCTCTGAAGATGTGTGTGCAAGCACATGGAAGCTCACAGATTTTTCTGTTTGTTTTTTACTGGCATTTTTCTTTTTTTCTTGTTTTACACGAAGTAAATATTTCATATAAATACAACAAGTCACCCAACTTGCAAATGAGTTGCTTTTCTAGACAACAATAGTACAAAGGATGGTATTTTTCATACATTTTTCTTCTATATCTCAGCAATTATGGAACTTTAAATTGTAAGTGCAGATGTCTGTAACTTGGAGTTCGTAACTCACGAAATCATAACACAAATGCAACCAAACCATGGAACGGGTGGGTTTTGAACCCCACCCGTTACATAATTTTGGAATTCATAAGCTGTAAGCCTTCCATATTGAGGACTGATTGAATTCACATTAAAATGTAGAAGGATATGAGGATATAATCTTTCGAGTTAAATTATTTTTTTTTTATTATCACACCGGCCGATTCCCACCAAGGCAGGGTGGCCCGAAAAAGAAAAACTTTCACCATCATTCACTCCATCACTGTCTTGCCAGAAGGGTGCTTTACACTACAGTTTTTAAACTGCAACATTAACACCCCTCCTTCAGAGTGCAGGCACTGTACTTCCCATCTCCAGGACTCAAGTCCGGCCTGCCGGTTTCCCTGAATCCCTTCATAAATGTTACTTTGCTCACACTCCAACAGCACGTCGAGTTAAATATGCCAGAAAAAAGCTTTGGAAAATTGTTGTATAACACATGGTAACTAATAAGTGTCTTAGCTGAGAGAGAACCAACCATCTTTATTATACTCATTATCATTTAGTACTGTACCATATTGTCACTATATATATATTAATTTGTTGTTGTTAATGTGATAGAATGAGTGATGATGAAAGTGTTTCTTCTTTTTATGGTCACCCTGCCTAGGTGGGAAATGGCCGATTTGTTAATAAAAAATAATAATGTGCAAAGAAATCACCGTAAGGTATGTGTCTCCAAATATACAAGAAAAAATACCATGGTGAATGTGTGTGGTGTGCACAATTCTCTCGTACATAATGTTATGAAACGATACCATAGTGGTAAATTAACAGATGGAATTACCATATTTGCTGGCATATGAGGCACACTTTTTTTTCCCACAAAAAGTCTTGGAAAATCAACCTCTGCCTTATATGCTCGAGGTCAGGGTCAAAGGGTAGGCTTTGGGTTACACTTTAGCAGTTGTTTACTGACGTTATGTTACAACTGCTTGGAAACATCGTCTTACATATCTCGTATGATCGTGCACATCATATGTTGGAAAATGTGTCTTACATATCTCGTATGATCGTGCACATCATATGTTGGAAAATGTGTCTTACATATCTCGTATGATCGTGCACATCATGTGTTGGAAAATGTGTCTTACATATCTCGTATGATCGTGCACATCATATGTTGGAAAATGTGTCTTACATATCTCGTATGATCATGCACATCATGTGTTGGAAAATGCGGTACCTGAGGACTTGGGCGTGTTTGCTTGTACATCTTCATAGGATACTCTTTGCTGTTTCTGGTCTCTTAATTTTTTTCTCACTTTTCAAGGTATACAAGCAAGTTCTTTTATGGCATAATTGTTGATTACTAACAGTAAGCAGAGCCACAATTTTTTTAAATTTTATCTGAAATAAAGATATTTTCATAATTACATAATAAAAGTGAGATTTCAAATGCTCTTTGTTTTCCATTCTTGATTTTTAAGTTATTGTTGCCTATATAATGAACACATTAACCTCACATTAGAGATGAGGCTTTACAAAGGTATATGTGCTTTGTCAAAATATATGTGGTTAATAAAAAGTATTCTGTAAATTTTTTGTGAGGTAAAAATATAAATTACATATCTGTCAGCATAAAAATAAAAACAGTTTTGTGTGTAAGTTAACTCAGTAGTGCTGATACACACAAATTCTGAGTGAAATTTAGTAACTTTAAAGAATTTAAGTTGTGCCGGACAGTCCCCTTGAAGCCTTACAGTTAGCCAGTAAGCTCACAGTTCAGGAAGGTGTGTGTGTGGGAGGGGATGTACATGTGTGTGTATAGTGTGTGGGAATGTATGTGTGTGTGTTTGGGAGGGGGTGTGTATGTTTGTGTGGGGCATGTGTATTTGTGTCTGTGTGTGTGGAGGGAATATATGTTGGGTGTGTGTGTTGGGGCATATATGTTTGTGTGTGTTAGGGCATATGTGTTTGTGTGTGTTGGGGCATATATGTTTGTGTGTGTTAGGGCATATGTGTTTGTGTGTGTTGGGGCATATATGTTTGTGTGTGTTAGGGCATATGTGTTTGTGTGTGTTGGGGCATATATGTTTGTGTGTGTTAGGGCATATATGTTTGTGTGTGTTAGGGCATATATGTTTGTGTGTGTACAGTACTTCAATA
Source organism: Cherax quadricarinatus (assembly GCF_038502225.1). Lineage (NCBI taxonomy): Eukaryota > Metazoa > Arthropoda > Malacostraca > Decapoda > Parastacidae > Cherax > Cherax quadricarinatus. The sequence continues at coordinate 8,806,791 of NC_091380.1, read as the reverse complement.
AATGGTTGCAGGGGTCAAGTCTCAGCTCATGGGCTCTTTTGTACCTATTCTTAAAGCTATGTATAGAGTGCTCCAGGATGGGCCTAACATACATTGTATAAAGCACCCTGAATGACCTTTCATTGAAATTCCTGTAGACCAGGATTCTCAACAGATTTACCAGGCAAGCATTGGCTGACTGATGTGGGACTGGTGATATGGTAGGCACTATGCTTACTCCTAGGTCCTTCTCTGATTCAGTTTCATCTGATACGTCATTCACATAACCAGAAACCGCTGTGGTCCTAATACTGACCCATGTGGTACACAACTTGTTACTTCCTCATTCTCACATCTCTTCCTGGGCAATCACTTTTATTTCCCTTCCCTTAGGTACTTCTTGATCTTCTGGAGTATGTTCCCAGTTACTCCTGTTTGCTTCTCAAGTTTTTGTCTTAGTCTCATGTGGGATACAGTATCAAATGCCTACTTGCTGTCTAAGAAAGAGCAGTCCACTTAACCCTCTCTTGTCTCACTTTCATTACTCTGTCATAGAATTCCAAAAGGTTGGTAAGACACTAACATTTCTGAACCTGTGCAGGAGGTAGTTCATGAAGCATTTCTCTCCATGCACTTTTAAAACACTCCTGACAATCTTCTCCATTACCTTGCATAGTATACATGTCAGTGAAACAGTGCGTGCGTGTACATGTGTGTACTCCCCTGTATGTGGTTGCTTTGGTCGATTGTACGTGTACGTGTGCACATGAAGCTATACAGCTAAACTCTCAATTGTGTGTGTCTGTGTCTTCACATATCACAATATTATTTTAGTATAGACATTTTCGAATATATGATTTCATTGAATATGAAATTATATCTTAAAGTATAGTGAATGTGGCTAAATCGTCATTTATGATTTATTTATTTAGGCTGAGGCAGCAGAGAAAGAGGCTGCAGAAAAGGCAAAGGAAGAACAAGAGAAGATAGTACACAAAAAGGAAAAAGAAGATATTGAAGATAAAGCTGCTGACGATGAAATAGGAAAAATGACAGAGAAGACTGGAGAGGAGGAAGACAAGGAGGCTGAGAAAGCAGCAGAGAAAGATGTAGAAGGAAGCACCGAAGAAGTACCAATGGATTCTCAAGGTTCAGGTAAGAGATTGCTTATTTTGACAAATTTCAATTCCAAGCCAAATCAAAATAAATTGTCTAAGTGGTTTCAGGTTTCACCTTAAGGTATACAATACAATTTTATTTATTTGCTAAGGTTTCAGTGTGTGATTTACGTTTTATAAAGCTTTAAGTACAAAGAAAGCCACCAACAAGCCAGAGCATTTCTGGCAGACTAATACTACAGCTAACACACTACTTACAACTAGACATAGAGTTGTAAATTTTAATTATTCATTATTTTATCTTATTGCTAAAGTGAGGTAACCAAAAATTTTATGATTAATAAGATTTATAGTAGTGACATAGCAAAAAACAAATACAGTGGACCCCCGGTTTACGATCAGCTCCCAATGCGACCAATTATGTAAGTGTATTTATGTAAGTGCATTTGTATGTGTATGTTTGGGGGTCTGAAATGGACTAATCTAATTCACAATATTCCTTATGGGAACAAATTCGGTCAGTACTGGCACCTGAACATACTTCTGGGATGAAATAATATCGTTAACCGGGGGTCCACTGTAACAGTACAGTGGACCCCCGGTTAACGATATTTTTTCACTCCAGAAGTATGTTCAGGTGCCAGTACTGACCGAATTTGTTCCCATAAGGAATATTGTGAAGTAGATTAGTCCATTTCAGACCCCCAAACATACACGTACAAACGCACTTACATAAATACACTTACATAATTGGTCGCATTCGGAGGTAATCGTTATGAGGGGGTCCACTGTAACAGTATTACAATTAGTATAGTTTAGTGTTACAACAGTACAATTTTAAGCATGTATTTAATGTTTTAAATAGATGAAACAGTCCTGAATTTTGGAGGGATTTTTTGAATATTTACAACCAGCTTGTGATACTCTACGTATACTAAAAATTACATGTTTATAAACTGTAATTGCTTATATATGATTAATAATTATTTTATGTATATTTCTAGTGACAGAAAAACTGGAGGAAATGTCTCTAGAGCCCCAGCCTGCTGTACGTATTAAAGAAGAACCGATGGAAATTGAGGAAATCGACATCGACTGTATAACTTCATCGGTAAGACTGAAAGACTGTGGTGTAGGCCTCTGAGGATCATATCGGGTCACTTTTTTTATGGTGTGCAATAGAAATAGACACAAAATTTATAATAATTATTTTTTGTTATACTGCATTTTAAAAAAGGGCCAAAAAGTTTACAGATACATTGTATTCAACTTGTACAAATATTTTGGCAAGTTTTTATTCAAAATACTAGATTGTACTTTTAATTTTGCTTATCAGATTTTTGTTGCATTGTATTATCTCTTATAATCAATAGTAGTAGATGATGGCGGGTTACTTGTTTACTGTGGTCTTGTCTTATACAAAATTTATCAGCTTATTTTGCCTTGATTATTTAGTGTTCATGTCTCTTATTTGTTTATTTTGTTGCTTCATTATTTTGAAAGATCCCCAGCAATTTATTTGTTTTACTTCCTTGATTGCCTATATGTTAAATCCATGCGGTGTTTGTCACTGCTAACCCATTGAGTACATCCTTCCCTGTTCTCCAGCAGTCTCTCCCAGAGGGTATGATGGTCAAGCTGGAGGTGAAACAGGAGCCCGCCAATAGCATCGACGATGATGATCTCATTTCCAGATCACCCGAGGACGAAGACATTTCCAGCATGTTGCCCAACGAGGTTAATAAATGAAGCCATTAGCATTCACTTGATTAATTATGGTTTGGGAGTATATGCAGTTATAATTTTTATGGAGGGCATAATCTCTGAATTTTTAATACACTAACATTCACTGTAGCAGTATTTTCTATCGATGGAGGGCATAATATCCGAATTTATAATACACTAACATTCGCTATAGCATTATTCTCTATTGACTGAGAAAAGATATCGTATCATGAGCCACTGACTGGTTAGTCTCGGACATTTGTGACAGTAGAGTCATTGGTATTTACTGATCATTCAGGATGGGGATTGTAGAATAAGTAGAGGGATACTTCTTTAATGTGTGGTGTGAATATAATGCAGAGAATTCGTAGTTTGGAAGTTAGGAGGAGGTGCGGGATTACCAAAACTGTTGTCCAGAGGGCTGAGGAAGGGTTGTTGAGGTGGTTCGGACATGTAGAGAGAATGGAGCGAAACAGAATAACTTCAAGAGTGTATCAGTCTGTAGTGGAAGGAAGGCGGGGTAGGGGTCGGCCTAGGAAGGGTTGGAGGGAGGGGGTAAAGGAGGTTTTGTGTGCGAGGGGCTTGGACTTCCAGCAGGCATGCGTGAGCGTGTTTGATAGGAGTGAATGGAGACAAATGGTTTTTAATACTTGACGTGCTGTTGGAGTGTGAGCAAAGTAACATTTATGAAGGGATTCAGGGAAACCGGCAGGCCGGACTTGAGTCCTGGAGATGGGAAGTACAGTGCCTGCACTCTGAAGGAGGGGTGTTAATGTTGCAGTTTAAAAACTGTAGTGTAAAGCACCCTTCTGGCAAGACAGTGATGGAGTGAATGATGGTGAAAGTTTTTCTTTTTCGGGCCACCCTGCCTTGGTGGGAATCGGCCAGTGTGATAATAATAATAATAATTTCAGCTGGGTTTGTGTAGGAAATGTTGGAGGTCATAGCTTAACAAAAGGTAAATGATAATGGCAGTTAATAAATGGTAGTGTTTAGGTCTTGCATAACTGGGGTGCTAAGGAAGATTTAGTATATATAATGTTGAGGATTTTACCTGTGATGTTGCCTAAGAGGAGCACCATGCTTAACTCTAAGCATATTACATTGTTTGCTTGTGTTTTGTGTTTGTAATAGAAACTTGGGGCTGGTTGTTTCATTACCTATTAGTGATTCAACTTAGATTGTAGCTTTTAAAATGCTTTAGCTTCTCATTGTATTGTTTATCATTAAGGTATTGTTTTGAGTGCTTGAAATTTTTCCCTGTAGTGTTCTGGCTTAAATCTTTCTAGTACCTTCATATATTTTTGTTTAGTTTTATTGAGCTATATGTTACATTTCGCTCCGAAAATGGGAATTCATTCAGGCCAATTTTAAGTAGAGTAATAAGAAAAGTTTTATAATGAAATTCTATTGGGGATATCCAATAATTTTACCCTATTAATATTTTGTTTCTCATTGTATATTATTTTGTCTTGCTGTATTGTTTCTTTGGGATATATACCTGGTGACTGCCATTTCACATAGATCTGAAACTGAAAACACGTAGGTATACGGTGGTACTCCGAGTTTCGTGCAACTCCCAACTCGAACAGTTATGTAAGTGTATTATTGTAAGTGTATTTTTGGGGGTCTGAAACGGACTAATCCAATTTACAGTATTCCTTATGGGAACAAATTCGTTCGGTAACGGCACCTGAACAGCCTTCTGGAACGAATTATGGCCGAAACTCGGGGTATCATTGTACATTCATAAAATCAAGTATTGGCCCATGGTCAGGCTCCAGGAGTAGAAAGGCTCAAAACTCATCAGAGGTCAAGGATAATGGTAGTATGGGGCTCCAGTCTGGGGCCTGTCACAGTGTAGTGTGTGTATTTAGAATTCCATGGATGAAAATTCTTGGTTCATCATTCATTGTAATGCATACTGTCACTAAGGTGCATCACACCTTGAGGACATAGAAAGCCCAGATATTAACCTGTAAACGGTCCAAGCAGATCTACGTTCACATATGTAGTGCTATAAAAGTAGATCTACGTTTTTTTTACATATTTTCAAATGTAACAAAAAAAAAAGTAGATCAAAGTTTTTTACACATTTTCAAATGTAAAAAAACAAAAAGAAGATCTACTTTTTTTACATACTTTCAAATGTTGAAAAAACGTATATACAGTGGACCCCCGCATAGCGAACTTAATCCGTGCAAGAGGGCTGGCCGTTATGCGAAATGTTCGCTATGCGAATTAATTTTCCCCATAAGAAATAATGGAAATAAAATTAATCCGTGCAAGACACCCAAAAGTATGAAAAAAAATTTTTTTTACCACAAAAAAATGTTAATTTTAGTACACACAAACTGAAAAAGTCATGCACAATTACATGACACTTACTTTTATTGAAGATCTGGTGATGATTGATGGGATGGGAGGAGGGGAGAGAGAGTGTTAGTGTTTAGAAGGGGAATCCCCTTCCATTAGGACTTGAGGTAGCAAGTCCTTTTCTGGGGTTACTTCCCTTCTTCTTTTAATGCCACTAGGACCAGCTTCAGAGTCACTGGACTTCTTTCGCACAACATATCTGTCCATAGTGGCCTGTACCTCTCGTTCCTTTATGATTTGTCTAAAGTGGTTCACAACAGTGTCATTGTAACAGTCACCAGCACGGCTTGCAATAGCTGTGTGAGGGTGATTTTCATCAAAAAAGGTTTGCACTTCAAGCCATTTTGCACACATTTCCTTAATCTTTGAAGTAGGCAATTCCTTCAATTTCTCTCTCCCCTCCTTTGAACCAGTTTCCCCAGGTCTGGCCTCTTGCTCTTGAAGTTGATCTATCAGCTCATCAGTGGTTAGTTCTTCATTGTCCTCCTCCACCAACTCTTCCACATCCTCCCCACTAACCTCCAACCCCAAGGACTTCCCCAATTCCACAATTGATTCCTCAACTGGTATACTACTCCTCTCAGGGTTAGCCTCAAACCCTTCAAAATCCCTTTTGTCTACACATTCTGGCCACAGTTTCTTCCAAGCAGAGTTCAAGGTTCTCTTAGTCACTCCCTCCCAAGCCTTACCTATAAGGTTTACACAATTGAGGATATTAAAGTGATCCTTCCAAAACTCTTTTAGAGTCAATCGAGTGTCTGTGGTCACTTCAAAGCACTTTTGAAACAGAGCTTTTGTGTACAGTTTCTTGAAGTTGGAAATGACCTGCTGGTCCATGGGCTGCAGGAGAGGAGTGGTATTAGGAGGCAAAAACTTCACCTTAATGAAGCTCATGTCCCCATAAAGTCGCTCTGCCACGTCTGTAGGATGACCAGGGGCATTGTCTAACACCAGGAGGCACTTAAGGTCTAATTTCTTTTCAGTTAGGTAATCTTTCACATTGGGGGCAAATGCATGGTGTAACCAGTTATAGAAAAATTCCCTAGTGACCCATGCCTTACTGTTTGCCCTCCACAGCACACACAAATTATCCTTGAGGACATTCTTTTGCCTGAACGGTCTGGGAGTTTCAGAGTGATACACTAATAAAGGCTTAACTTTGCAATCACCACTAGCATTGGCACACATCAACAAAGTAAGCCTGTCTTTCATAGGCTTATGTCCTGGGAGTGCCTTTTCCTCCTGAGTAATGTAGGTCCTGCTTGGCATTTTCTTCCAGAACAGGCCTGTTTCATCACAATTAAACACTTGTTCAGGTTCCAGTCCTTCAGTTTCTATGTACTCCTTGAATTCATGCACATATTTTTCAGCCGCTTTGTGGTCCGAACTGGCAGCCTCACCATGCCGTATCACACTATGGATGCCACTACGCTTCTTAAATCTCTCAAACCAACCTTTGCTGGCCTTAAATTCACTCACATCATCACTAGTTGCAGGCATTTTTTTAATTAAATCGTCATGCAACTTCCTAGCCTTTTCACATATGATCGCTTGAGAGACGCTATCTCCTGCTAGCTGTTTTTCATTTATCCACACCAATAAGAGTCTCTCAACATCTTCCATCACTTGCGATCTTTGTTTCGAAAACACAGTTAAACCTTTGGCAACAACAGCTTCCTTGATTGCCGTTTTCTTGCCCACAATAGAAGAGATGGTTGATTTTGGTTTCTTGTACAACCTGACCAGGTCGGTGATACGTACTCCACTTTCATACTTATCAATGATCTCTTTCTTCATTTCAATGGGTATTCTTACCCTTTGAGGTGTAGGGTTGGCACTAGAAGCTTTCTTGGGGCCCATGGTCACTTATTTTCCAGAAACAGCACCGAAAACACTGTAATAATACGAAATATTCCGAGTGTATGCTTGAATGTTACCGCGGAGGCTGGCTGGTTAACAATGGCACGGGCGGCACATGTGAGGCTGGCTGAGGGCGCACATTGGACGCGTCTCGGACGAAGGCCGCTGAGCGGGTTTTTGTCCACTATGCGGGGCAAAATTTTAGCGAACAAAGCGTCCGCTATGCGGATTGTTCGCTATGCAAGGCGTTCGCTATGCGGGGGTCCACTGTATACGTTTGGACCGTTTACGGGTTAAAGGAAGGTAAAGAAAACAAACGCACAAATAACCCACCATGTTTGGGTTATTTGTGCAATACACAAATAACCCACACATAGGGAGAAGCTAATGATGACATTTCGGTGTGACTTGGACCATTTACAGGTCACCTTCGTGTCTTGTGTAACTTGTAAATGGTCTAAGTGGGACTGAAACATCATCCTAAGCTTGTCTGTCCTATGTGTGGCTTATTTGTGTATTAAAGGAAATATTGGAGCTTAGATTGCATAAAATATTCTGCAAGCAAAATAAAGTATAAGGACACAAATGCAACTAATGTGACATTTTATTGCATTTGTATCCTTATACTTAACATGTTGTCGGTAATTCTACCAATATTAATACATAATAAAGTGAATTTGGCTGATGCAGAAGTAATTGATATGGTGAGACCAACACGATGTGGAAAAAGACACCGAAGAAGCCACTGGTGGTGAAATGTTCCCTTTAATAAATGTTAAAAGTCCTGATCTGCATGTAAATGTCTGGGTGACATGCTGTGTCCTTTGTCTAAAGTCAGACAAATAGCTGAGTTGTGCAAGATTATGTTGACATTGCTGAGAGAGAAGTGTTTATCGGGTTAACCGTGCCAGGAGAGAGATTTAGCATACAATTCTATATTCAAAATAACCACAAGGAGAGTTAAATGATAGCTCTAGGACTTTCGTTCCCCTGAACGAAACTACCTGAACTTGCTATTAATTTCTGCAATGCTGCAAGTTCCTGATGTATTGATTGCAACATGAAAGGCCTAGAGCTATCATTCAACTCCCCCTGTGTCTATTTTGTATCTTTTATTGCTTGATTGCAATTGTTGCATAATTCTGTATGTATCTGAATTAGCAATATCTAAAACTGATCACTCTACACAGCATTATTACTTGTCATAAATTGAAAGTTGCAAGGCAAATTAACCCTTCCTCCTTAGATCAGTGGTACAGTATACACTGTATAAAGTTGTGTCTATACGACTAGTAGTTATTGCCAACTCTATTCCTCTCTATCTCCATCTTTTTTTCGCATGCACGCACAAACTCGCGTGTTTACTACAGGATAGTACTTTAACAGGATTATAGTATGTATAGTGTATGGTAGAGATGGTAAGTCTGTATGCTGAATGTGTTCCTTCTATATGTAGGATCCTTGGAATACTTTTATGTATAGGATTGTTGGGATACTTCTATGTATAGTATCCATGGGATATTTCTATGTAGTATAGGATCGTTGAGATACTTCTGCATATAGGAGTGTTGCAATACTTTGTGTGTATAGGAGCATTGAGATCTTTGTATGTATAGGATTGTTGGGATATTTTCTATGTGTAGGATCATTGGGAAACTTTGTGTATAGGATTGTTGGAACACTTTTATGTATAGGATTCTTGGAATATTTTGTCTCCCTTACTGTAACTGCAAACTTTGTAATTATTTAAGGGCTTAATTTAAAATTTAATTTGTATTTTGTTTTGTTTAAGTCTTCTGATTTTTGTTTTATTTCCACAAACGATATTTGGTACAGCATTTCATCTTATAGTGAATTTTTAAATTTACAATTTATTCATTGCTAGAAATGCACACATCGAATGAAGTGAAAGTAACTCGTACATTGGAAAATTTGTTTGTCTTGCAGAGCAATGAGGAGCTGCAGTGGGAGCCGCCAATTATGCTGGTAAATGCAGCAGAGACAGACATTGCTAGTTCCATCGACGGCAACACCGAGCTGTCTGTCTCAGACACAACTCACACAAACACCACGGTCACAAAAATCAAATTTAATATGTCCAAGCCAACCCTCAATAACAACAATAACAATGAAAATGTTAATGAGAAGAATAAACTTGGTAAGATGTACTTTTTATTTTTTAACGCTTTGGCTGTCTCCCACTGAGGCAGAGCAACCTGGTATACAGTGGACCCCCGCATAACGATCACCTCCGAATGCGACCAATTATGTAAGTGTATTTATGTAAGTGCGTTTGTACGTGTATGTTTGGGGGTCTGAAATGGACTAATCTACTTCACAATATTCCTTATGGGAACAAATTCAGTCAGTACTGGCACCTGAACATACTTCTGGAGTGAAAAAATATCGTTAACCGGGGGTCCACTGTACTTGTAGACCGTAATTCAATTTTTTTTTTATCCCACCAAAGCAGGATGACCCAAAAGTCTTTCCTTTTTACATTTGGTAATTTTTACAGGAGAAGGGACATCCAACAAGCATGCATGAGCATGTTAGATAGGAGTGAATGGAGACAAATGGTTTTTAGGACTTGGCGTGCTGTTGGAATGTGAGCAAGGTAACATTTGTGAAGGGATTCAGGGAAACAGGCAGGCCAGACTTGAGTCCTGGAGATGGGAAGTACAGTGCCGGCACTCTGAAGAAGGGGTGTTAACCCTTTCAGGGTTTCCGACGTACTAGTATGGCTTACGCACCAGAGTTGTTGAAATTCTAGCGCCTTCAAATCTAGCGAGAGAAAGCTGGTAGGCCTACATATGAAAGAATGGGTCTATGTGGTCAGTGTGCACAGTATAAAAAAAATCCTGCAGCACACAGTGCGTAATGAGAAAAAACCTTTGACCGTGTTTTTGGTTTAAAACAGTGACTTTGCACTGTATTTTTGTATGGTATTTATGGTTGTATTCTAGTTTTCCTGGTCTCATTTTATAGAATGGAAGACATATTACAGAAATTGAGATGATTTTCATTGGTTTCACAATGAAAAGTACCTTGAAATTGAGCTCAAAGTAACAGAAATGTTCGATTTTTGCCAAAGTTCAAAAGTAAACAAATCATGCCACGCATCCAATACACATCAACTATTGAGTCTAACATTCCTTCACAAGTGCGCTGATATTATTTATACCATTTCTACACTAATGCAGTAGTTTTCCTAACAGTAAATCATCTATTTTTTGTGAGAATAAAAATTCGAAGTGAAAAGCAAAAGAAATGTAAGAGGGGCCTGGGGACATGACTAATGAACAGAGGAAATGTTATTTTAGTGCCAGGAATATCTGTCTTGTTTATTCTGGACCCTATTTGGAAATTGGCATCGTTTGAAATTTGTAGGAAATTGGCAAAATTGCTATTTTCTGACCACTGTATTGGATAGTTGAAATTGGTAAATGGGTGGTTTTTTGTACTCATTCGATAGAAAAAAATGGAGTTCTAGCGAAATAGTTATGATTTTTGTCGACTAGTACAATGGAATTGGCCAAAAATAGGGCTCAAAGTCGGCAAAATCGCCGATGCGTAAATATCGTCGAGGCTGCTAACTTCGCGAGAGCATAATTCCGTACGTTTTCCATCAAATTTCATACTTTTGGTGTCATTATGATCGGGAAAAGATTCTCTATCTCTTCATTAAAAAAAATAATTTTTTTTTTTCCAAAAAATTTTCGACCCTGAGAACAAGTTTAGGAGAGAGCCTCTCGACCCTGAAAGGGTTAATGTTGCAGTTTTTTAACTAGTGTAACCACCTCTGGCAAGTCAGTGATGGAGTGAATGATGAAAGTTTTTCTCTTTCAGGCCACCCTACCTTGGTGGGAGGCGGCCGATATGTTAATAATAAATAACAACGGGGGAAGGGGTTACTAGCCCCGTGCTTCCGGCATTTTAGTTGCCTCTTACGACACGCATGACTTACAGAGGAAGAATTCTGTTCCACTTTTCCATGGAGATGTAATTCATATATGCTTATTAAAAATCGAATTTCACATAGTCAGTTCCCCCCTTTCTTAATGGATTGTCTTGTCTATCAGCAGGTATACAGAATTCACGACTCAAGAAATTGTAATAACACAATTGCAAACAAATTGCAGAAAAGGTGGCGTTTGAACTCATGGCAAATGAAACTTAAAACTCACAGGCCAGTGCATTAACCATTGGACCAGCTGGCTCTGATGTGCAGAATTCACTTTTGGCATTTCCATTGCCCTAATCCACGTACTGTGCCTGATCTTGTTGAAAGTCCCACCACTGATGCCGACTCACTCATCGACCTCTTAACAGAAACTAACTTATTGTACCAACTTGGATTATATTTTACATTTACTACTCTCCACTACCCCCACTAAATCTACTTCTTGCACACTCCTATGCCACACTAGTCGTCCACCTTTGCAAATTCTTCTTTTAGCACATCCCACTATAAGCATCATATGACCCCTTTATGTTTTAGCACTTAGTTTGATTATACAGTGGTACCTCGGGATAAAAACAGCTCAAAACACAAACAATTATGTAAGTGTATTTATGTAAGTGCTTTTGTAAGTGTATTCATTGGGTACTGAAACAGATTAATCTAATTTACATTATTCTTTATGGGAACAAATTCGTTCGGTATCAGCACTCGAACAGCCTTCTGGGACGAATTAAGTTCGTATCCTGAGGTACCACTGTATTACCATCATCATGGGAGGTGCTAAACCCATAAGGGTTATACAGCACTTTAGGATTGAGAGGACATCAGGGTTGATCCAAGGAAGGGAAAGGTACCTCTGGCTCTTGAATTAAGAGTTTTTCACCAGCATCAAGTCACATCCCTTGAAGGATTTTCTTAAAGTTTGTGTTTTACCAGAGTTTACCACTGACTTAAACATATGTATAGTTATCATATTTATGTATTTCTCTATTTCACATTGCTGTAGTTTTCTGTTTCTTAAAGTAGGTGGTAAACTGTCTGTTATAGGAATTCCATGATTTATTATTTCTCAAAGTAAAATACTAAATTTTTAAATATAATTAATTGCCACTAGAGCTATCAGTAGGTTGAGTGACCCTAATGCAATCGATGGTCATTGAGGTTGCATTTTTACATGTACATTAATTGGATATCAAATTGGGGAAGAGGAGTATGGAAGAAGTGAATGTTTTCAGATATTTGGGAGTTGACGTATCAGCAGATGGATTTATGAAGGATGAGGTTAATCATAGAATTGATGAAGGAGAAAAGGTGAGTGGTGCATTGAGGTATATGTGGAGGTAAAAAATGTTATCTATGGAAGCAAAAAAGGGAATGTATGAAAGTATATAAGTAGTACCAACACTCTTATATGGGTGTGAAGCTTGGGTTGTAAATGCTGCAGCGAGGAGGCGGTTGGAGGCAGTGGAGATGTCCTGTCTAAGGGCAATGTGTGGTGTAAATATTATGCAGAAAATTCGGAGTGTGGAAGTTAGGAGAAGGTGCGGAGTTAATAAAAGTATTAGTCAGAGGGCTGAAGATGGTTTGTTGAGGTGGTTTGGTCATATAGAGAGAATGGATCAAAGTAGAATGACATGGAGAGCGTTTAAATCTGTAGGGGAAGGTAGGCGGGGTAGGGGTCGTCCTCGAAAAGGTTGGAGGGAGGGGGTAAAGGAGGTGTTTTGGGCAAGGGGTTTGGACTTCCAGCAAGCATGCATGAGCGTGTTAGATAGGAGTGAATGGAGACAAATGGTATTTGGGACCTGATGAGCTGTTGGAGTGTGAGCAGGGTAATATTTAGTGAAGGAATTCAGGGAAACCGGTTATTTTATATAACCGGACTTGAGTCCTGGAAATGGGAAGTACAATGCCAGCACTCTAAAGGAGGGGTTTGGGATATTGGCAGTTTGGAGAGATATTTTGTGTATTTTTATACATATATACTTCTAAACTGTTGTATTCTGGGCACCTCTGCAAAAACAGTGATTATGTGTGAGTGAAAGTGAGGTGAAAGTGTTGAATGATGATGAAAGTATTTTCTTTTTGGATCACCCTGCCTCGGTGGGAGAAGGCCGACTTGTTGAAAAAAAAAAATGTTCTTTACTCCCTAAATTAGGAATTAGACAGTGTATATATGCCAAGAGATATCTTGTATTGCATATATACCGAGATCACCTCTTTTAGTGTATATACGCCCAGATACACATCAGTACATACACCAGCATATCTCTCGGTATATATGTATATGCATACACATTGTGTGAGTACACAAAAAATGTACACTTCTTAGAGTACTGCATGTACATTAGGCATAGCAAAGCAGACTACAGGGATTACACTTAATCAAAAACTGGATAAATTAAATTATCTGATTTTCTTTTTTCGTTTTTTTTTTTCAGATAACAGTTTACTTAATTCCAGCAGTATTGAGGAAGAAGTTGAAGAATTTGTGCCTCCACCATTCACAGTGGACTACAATCTGAAGCCATCTTTCAAGGATGTTGAATTGATAGAACAACCCTCAGTAGGCAGAGGTGTGGAACTCTCTGGTCTGTGCACAATCATGTGAGCTACACTTCTAAGGATGTGGGTATTAAAAGCATTCTCTGTCGAGTGCCTGCGTACGTACTGCATTTATTGTGACAAAATTGCGCTACACATCTCGTCTATTTTAGAGGAAGTTTAGTATCCTGTTTATCTGGTGGAGCATACAAGTCTAAACGGTGTCTAGCAAAATATTGTAGTGCATTGTATATTGAGGTATAAAGTACACTATGAATTCAACTCATTTACTCAGATGGGCATTCTAATTTAGATTCCCAATATTTTTGTATCAGTTTTCAAAATTTTGTCTAAGAAATAGATGTCTTAAGCCAGAGCATGCTCGAATAGAAGTGAGAAATTTATTCTCATTTTTGAGTCAAATGGCATTGGTAATACACTTTACAAAACAGTTTTTTATTTAAAAAATAACAGTAAGAAGGAGGAGAAAGAAGTAAATTCTGTCATTCAGTGTTAAGTTAATTTTTAATAATGTGCTTTTTAGTTGTGAATACAGTACTAGTGATTGATGGCTCAGTTGCAGTAATTGAGGTGTTGTGCGAGACAATTCCAAGATCAAAATATTATTGTGCTTCGTAAATTTTTGGAATACAAGTATTTTTGACAAAATTCAGTTACAACTACTGAAATTAATTACTTGACATTTTGCAGTAATAGTCAGCGTATACAGTACAAGAAAATATCATCCACTTCTCTATATGCAAATGCATCTACACACATGTATTTACCTCTTACTTTCATGTTTTGGTATGGCCTTTGTGATGTATGCATTGTTATAGATTTACTCAGCCTTAACGAGTTAAAGCAATTTTAGGCTTTTACTGATATGTGAGAATTATCGACGTCAGCTCACGTTGAGCCATTATTGTATTTATACGTATATGCATGAGTAAGACTCGTTAATGCTCAAGTTGTACTGTGTCTGCTCTGGTGGCATATATTTTTAAGAGTGCTACGATTGGATGATAAAATGTGGGCTGTCCGGTTTCCACTGTTTTGAATAAAGTGCCTGTACACACACAAAAAAATGCCAGCCTCTGTAGTGGAAATATGTGTACCTCAGGTGATGTTTGTTTGGGTATTGGGGAAAGTATAATTTAAATCAGTGTTTCGATTCGTAAACAAATGTGGCTGACACGTTAGTTTTAATTCTGGCTGTGCAGAAATGTTGACATTGACCATTTTTCCACATACGTGAATGTTATTTACATTAATGCGTCATAAAAAGATGAAACTCTAGTCCTATGTTACTTCACGTTTTTTTTTTTTATTTTGTAATATCAGGTAAGACTATGATTTTTAGGCAAGCCACGATGTGAAGATGTCAAGCTTACTAAATACGTTGTGGTAAGAGCGTAGTCAAGATGACAATGGACACAGTGTCTAGGTTTAGCTTAGGAAATTTATAGATAACGGTTATTATGTTATGGTGATATGATTGAAGCTATCACCAGCTCTGCCTAGTGGCTAAGTATGGTGTTATTGAAGCTAGAACCAACTACCTAGTGGCCGAGTATAGTGATTTTGCAGCTGGCACCTGCTATACCAAGTGGCTAAACATGGCGATATGTTTGAAGCTAGCACCAGCTATACCAAGCGGCTGAGTATGGCAATATGTTTGAAGCTAGCACAAGCTATACCAAGCAGCCGAGTATGGTGATACTGAAGCTAGCACCAGCTATACGTAGCAGCTGAGTATGGTAATATGTTTGAAGCTAGCACAAGCTATACCAAGCAGCCGAGTATGGAATGGTGTGGAAGCTCAATTGTTGTAAATATAGTTTTTCATTTTTATATATATATATATATATATACATATATAAATATATATTATATATATATGCAGTATATATATATAGTTTTGTACATTTGTAAATTATAAAATAAATTATATTTTCCTAAGTTTTCCTTTATTTCACCCTTAGAAACATTTAGATGTATATAGGTCATATACATTAGTTTAGAAACTGATATTTGTTCGTAATATCACAAAGTAACATTAAAATACAAAAATATATTATTGTTTTATTTTATGGTATTCCTAAGGATTATAAAATTATAATGATTTAAGTGTAATATTGTATTGTTCCTACAAGAAGATGTTTTAATGTGGTTATTACTGAAAATGAGGGAAGGTTTTCTTGTAATCTGTATGGCTGAAATAAATATATTGAAATCTCACATGCATTTTGTTGTCCATAATTATTATAAAATACAGCATCTCCTCACTTAATGACAGAGTTCTGTTCCCAAGACCACGTCGGTAAACGACTTCATCACTAAGTGAGGAGAATACTATATTGGTAGTGGGTTTGTGTCGACCATTTTTTATATTTTAATGTCACCATTGCACTGTTTATAACATTTCTGGTATATTTTTATATGTTTATACAGTAGTGTGGCGTTGGATTCACAGCAGTGTTTCCAGACAGTGTCGTGCGAGGGCATTACATATTATCCTCAGCTAGCATTTTTACCGTTGAATTGTATGCCATTCTTGTAGCACTTATCCGTATTGCATCTATGCCTGTGTCACCATTTGCAGTCGTTTCAGACTCTTTTAATGCTTTACAGGCTTTATGTAAATTTGATATACCTCCCCCCCATGTTCTTTGTATCCAACTTTGGTTACACCGTATCTCTACCAAGCACAAAGATATTGTGTTTTGTTGGGTCCCTGGTCATGTTGACATACAGAGCAATGAACAGGCAGACACTGCTGCAGTCCGGTACATGACCTCCCTGTTTCATATCGAGTTGTTCCATTCACGGACTACTTTGCTGTAATTGCAACCCACCTCCACACCAGTTGGCAACAGCATTGGTCAGATCTGCTCCATAACAAACTTCATTCTTTTAAACCGCGTATGGGATTCTGGCAGTCGTCTTGTCATCAATGTTGAGGTTGGGAGACTACTCTCTCCCATCTTCACATCGGCCACACTTGTCTTATGAGCATCTCGTGGAGAGGCACCCTGTTCCTCTGTGAGAATTGTCAGGTTCCAATATCTGTTAGCCACATTCTTTTGGAATGGCCACTCTATCAACGAGCACGCGGAATTTACCTCCAACGTCGTCACCGCTCTGCTGCCCTTTCTCTACCTTCTCTTCATGCTGATGGATCTGCCTTTAATCCAGACTCTCTTATTGACTTTTTGACAACTGATTTACTACACAAACTCTGATGATGATGCCTCTAGCACTCTCCTCAGTCCTTTCTACCACAATCTCTTGCTACCCTCTGCCCCTGCACTATCCCCTTTCTTTTGGGATATTCTTTCTTTTTTGGGTCACCCTGCCTCGGTGGGAGACGGCCGACTTGTTGAAAAAAAAAAAAAATAATAATGCACTATCCCCTACCCTGCTGCACTCCATAACCTAATAATCATCCCTTTCCCTCTTGCTACCCATTATCCCAGCATCCTTCCCTGCCCTGCAGCGCTGTATAGCCCTTGTGGTTTAGTGCTTCTTTTTTATTATAATTATACAGTAGTGTACTGTAGTATATTGTAAGAGACTCACAACAGTCTCTCCACTAGTCAATATGGCTTTCGTAAGGGTCGATCTACCATAGACTCCTTACTACGCTTGGATACATATGTTCATAATGCCTTTGCGAATAATCACTCAGTTATTGCCATATTTTTTGACCTTGAGAAGGCATATGACACAACTTGGAGGTATAATATTTTGGCCCAAGCCCACTCCTTAGGTCTCCGAGGCAATCTACCATCCTTCCTTAAGAACTTTTTAACTGACAGACATTTCTGTGTTCGAGTCAATAATGTGCTCTCTCCGGACTTCCTCCAAGCTGAAGGTGTCCCTCAGGGATGTGTTCTGAGCACAACACTTTTTCTCCTTGCTATAAATGATTTAGCCTCTATTCTTCCACCCAATACTTGGTCATCACTCTTATGTTGATGACTTCGCTATTGCTTGTGCAGGCACTGACTGTCGCCTCATTACAGTTCCTCTCCAGGATGCGGTCGACCATATTTCCAATTGGGCCACCACGCATGGGTTTAAATTTTCCAGTACCAAAACTCGCCAAATTAATTTCACTAGATGCTCTGTCATCTCCGATCATCCTTTGTACCTCTATGGCTCCCGTATCCCTGAACATGATACAGTCAGGTTTCTAGGCCTTCTTTTTGACTGTAGATTATCCTGGAAACCTCACATTACCTCTCTGAAGGCAACTTGTCACAGCCGGCTGAACCTTCTTAAAACCCTTGCTCATCTTTCCTGGGGAGCCGATTGTCGAACTCTGCTTCGCCTACATTCCACCCTCATTTTATCGAAACTCGATTATGGTGACCAGATTTATTCAGCGGCATTTCCTGCTACTCTCTCTAGCCTTAATCCCATCGATCACCAAGGATTACATTTATGCCTTGGTGCTTTTCGCTCTTCCCCTGTTAAGAGCCTCTATACAGAAGCGAATGTTCCATCCTCGTCTGATCGCCGTGATACCCATTGCCTTTGCTACTATGTACGCTCTCACGATCTCCACAATCCTTCCATTTATAGAATGGTCACTGATATTAGTAGACATTCTTTATTTGTTCGCTGCCCCTGTTTGCTCCGTCCCTTCTCTCTTCGCCTACATTCGCTCTTGTCTTCCCTTCAGTTACCTCCTTTATATGTTCATGTAGCATCTCACTTTTCCCTACCACCCTGGGAAGTTCCAGCTGTTCGGGTCTGTTCTTTCTCACTCCCTTGCTCGAAAGCCCAACTGCCTATGGTGGCTTCCCGCTCTCTCTTTCTTGATCACTTCCACTCTCATTCTCATGCCATCGCTGTGTACACAGATGGCTCTAAGTCTTCTGATGGCGTCGGATTCGCAGCAGTGTTTCCGGACAGCGTCGTGCGAGGGCATTTACTATCTTCGGCTAGCATTTTTACTACTGAATTGTATGCCATTCTTGCAGCACTTATTCGTATCGCATCTATGCCTGTGTCATCATTTGTGGTTATCTCAGACTCCCTTAGTGCTCTACAGGCTATACAGAAATTTGATAAACCTCACCCCCTAGTTCTCCGTATCCAACTTCGGCTACGCCGTATCTCTACCAAGCATAAAGATATTGTTTTTTGTTGGGTCCCTGGTCACGTTGACGTACAGGGCAATGAACAGGCAGACACTGCTGCGCGGTCAGCAGTACATGAACTACCAATTTTATATAGAGGTGTTCCATTTCTAGGCTATTTTGCCGCAATAGCTACCCGCCTTCACACCCGTTGGCAACAACATTGGTCAACTTTACTCGGTAACAAACTTCATTCTATTAAACCGAGCATAGGTTACTGGCCGTCTTCTTGTCATTAGTGCCGTGGTTGGGAGACTACTCTCTCCCGCCTTTGCATTGACCACTTGTCTTACTCATGGGTATCTCATGGAGAGGCACCCTGTTCCTCTCTGTGAGCAGTGTCAAGTTCCAGTATCGATTAGCCACATTCTGTTATACTGCCCTCTCTATCAACGAGCACGCAGAATTTACCTCCAACATCGTCTCCACTCTACTACTCTCTCTTTACCTTCCCTTCTTGCTGATGGACCCTCCTTTAATCTTGACTCTTTCATTGACTTCTTGACAACGACTGATTTACTCCACAAACTCTGATGATGATACCTTTTGCACTCCCCTCAGCCCTTTCTACCTCAATCTCTTGCTTCCCTCTACCCTTTCACCATCCACTTCCCCGACGTTCTCTGTAACCTATTACTCATCCATCTCCCTTTTACCACCTGATACCCTCGCTTCCTTCCTGCCCTGCAGCGCTGTATAGCCCTTGTGGCTTATCCCTTCTTTTTTTGATTTTAATAATAATAATGCAATAAACAGAAAGGAGGAAATTAGCTCTAATATACATGATTTAGGTATGCACACTAGTCAGAGAGCCTGTCATAAGTCCGAGTTGTCGATAAACGAGTACATCGCTGAGTGAGGAGAGGTTGTATGTGACTTTCTTCAAGCACTGGACAACATGGGCACCTTGGAAGTGAGAGGTAATGAAGGTTCATTCATGGAATGGCACTTGTTTTGAAGTATAAAATGTATATGGACCAAGGAAGGATAGAATAAATTCACTTCCTTGGGTCAGGAGAACTTGAATTTTGAGGTGACAAAATTAGTCTATCAATTCCTTGTACTGCACTGACCAGGTCTCCAAGAAATCTTCCCTCAAGGGAGGTTCCTTGAAGCCAGTAAGGGGCTTTTTGATCCAAGGAATTAGACTTGTGCCCCCTTTGGATCAAACCTGAATATCTTCTATTTTCCCAGGTACTGTATGACCCATATAAATTTTGTTTCCTCACAAATGGAATGCTTGAGTTTTCCATCTTGAATACTCTCATTCTTACCATACCCCCGGCCGGGATTGAACCCGCGGTCATAGAGTCTCAAAACTCCAGCCCGTCGCGTTAGCCACTAGACCAGCTAGCCACAATAAGATTCATCCAACTAGGTATATTGCAATCGTGTCATTACGATTTCTTGAGTCATGTTGACGGCAGTGAAGGGACTTGAGCTAGAGTTCGTCACGGCCACGCTAGCTGGAGATTCGTCTGTAAAAACTTGCATTTGTGGTCACAGTGGTGCCTGTGCTAACCTTCCTATGGTGTAGAAATATACCTAGTTGGATGAATCTTATTGTGGCTAGCTGGTCTAGTGGCTAACGCGACGGGCTGGAGTTTTGAGACTCTATGACCGCGGGTTCAATCCCGGCCGGGGGTATGGTTTGTTTGCAATCGTGTCATTACGATTTCTTGAGTCACTCTCATTCATGCTGAAACTATGGCAGTATACTACATAGTTCAAGACCCCAGATGGTATACATGATTATACTTCCAGACAGTATATCCATGGATTTTCAGAGCAGATATATGCAATTTTTTTTTTAACACGCTTAACGTTTCCCACCAAGGTAGGGTGACCAAAAAAAAAACAAAAAAAAACTTCCACCATCATTCACATGATCACGGTCTCTGCAGAGGTGCACTGATACAACAGTTTAGATGTCACTCTAAACAGCAAATATCCCAAACTTCTCCTTTAACCCTTTGACTGTTTACGCCGTATAAATACGTCTTACGCACCACTGTTTCTGACGTGTATGTACTCAATAATTCTAGCGGCTTCAAATCAAGCGGGAGAAAGCTGGTAGGCCCACATGTGAGAGAATGGGTCTGTGTGGTCACTGTGCACCACATAAAAAAAATCCTGCAGCACACAGTGCATAATGAGAAAAAAAAAGAACTGATCGTTTTTTTGGATTAAAGCGCCGACTTTGAGGTGTATTTTTGTATAGTATTTATTGGTGTATTTGCATTTTCATGGTCTTAGGTGATAAAATGGAAAACATATTACAGAAATAGAGATGATTTTCGTTACTTTGACGATGAAAACTACCTTGAAACTGAGCTCAAATTAGCGGGAATGTTCGATTTTTAACAATGTTCAGGAGTAAACAAATCACACCACGTCCAATACACGTCAACTGGGGAGTCTAATATTCTTTCACTAGTGCACTGATATTATTTATACCATTTTTACAATAATGTAGTAGTCTGCATAACAGTAAATTTTGTATTTTTTTGTATGAATAAAAAATCAAAATAGAAAGCAATAATAATATAAGAGGGGGCCTAGAGATGTGACTAATGAACAGAGGATATGTTATTTTAGTGCCAAGAATGTCTACCTTGTTTATTCTGGACCCTATTTTGAAATTGGCACCTTTTTTATTTTGCGTGAAATTGGCCAAATTGACAATTTCTTACCACTATATTGGGTAGTTCAAATTGGTAAATGGGTGGTTTCTTGTACTCAGCTGATAGATAAAATGGAGTTCTAAAGAAATAGCTATGAGTTTGGTCAACTGGAACAATGGAATTGGCTGAAAACAGGGCTCAAAGTCGGCAAAATCGCCGATACGCATATGTCGCTGAGATCGCTAACTTCGCGGGAGCGTAATTCCTTGAGTTTTCAACCAAATTTCAAACTTTTGGTGTCATCACCATCGGGAAAAGATTCTCTATCATTTCATAAGAAAAAATAATTTTTTTATTTTTCAAAAATTTAACGACATAGAATAACAGTTTCAGAAAGGGGCCTGCGACAGTCAAAGGGTTAAAGTGCAGGCATTGTACTTCCCACCTCCAGGACTCCAGTCTGGATAACTGGTATGAAATGGGCTAGTAACCCCTTTTCCCGTATAGCTTACTACAAATGAAAAAATGCACTATTTGTTCGGTTATATTCGCTGCAGCACTGTATGATCCTGGTGGGCTTAGCACTTATTTTTTATTATAATATATTCATTATTATAATATATTATAATATATTCATTGTGGAGACAAAGAACTTTGTCCTTGGAGGCAAAGAGGGGAATGTATGAGAGTATAGTTTTACCAACGCTCTTATATGGGTGTGAAGCATGGGTGATGAATGTTGCAGCGAGGAGAAGGCTGGAGGCAGTGGAGATGTCATGTCTGAGAGCAATGTGTGGTGTGAATATAATGCAGAGAATTCGTAGTTTGGAAGTTAGGAGGAGGTGCGGGATTACCAAAACTGTTGTCCAGAGGGCTGAGGAAGGGTTGTTGAGGTGGTTCGGACATGTGGAGAGAATGGAGCGAAACAGAATAACTTCAAGAGTGTATCAGTCTGTAGTGGAAGGAAGGCGGGGTAGGGGTCGGCCTAGGAAAGGTTGGAGGGAGGGGGTAAAGGAGGTTTTGTGTGCGAGGGGCTTGGACTTCCAGCAGGCATGCGTGAGTGTGTTTGATAGGAGTGAATGGAGACAAATGGTTTTTAATACTTGACGTGCTGTTGGAGTGTGAGCAAAGTAACATTTATGAAGGGATTCAGGGAAACCGGCAGGCCGGACTTGAGTCCTGGAGATGGGAAGTACAGTGCCTGCACTCTGAAGGAGGGGTGTTAATGTTGCAGTTTAAAACTGTAGTGTAAAGCACCCTTCTGGCAAGACAGTGATGGAGTGAATGATGGTGAAAGTTTTTCTTTTTCGGGCCACCCTGCCTTGGTGGGAATCGGCCAGTGTGATAATAAAAAAAAATATTCATTGCAAATACTATATCCTTATTTATTGACACTCATTATTACAAACTATCTAGAATAAAAATTCACATCACACATAAGGAAGAAACAGCTGGAACAGCAGAATTATATATTTAAGACATGTAATCATTTGTGCCTGAAACTGTCTTCAGCAGATCTGCTAGAGTCTGGGTGAAGTTCAAGTACTATATACCCATCTCTTTTTCTTGGTAAAGTTCAATTAAAGTTTCAGGCAATAACAATTTTCCAGTACCAAAACTCACCGAATTATTTTCACTAGATGCTCTGTCATCTCCAATCATCATTTGTACCTCTATGGCACCCGTATCCCTGAACGTGATAGTCAGGTTTCTGGGCCTCCTCTTTGACCGTAGGTTATCCTGGAAACCTCACATTACCTCTCTGAAGGCAACTTGTCACAGCCGGCTGAACCTTCTTAAAACCCTTGCTCATCTTTCATGGGGAGCTGATTATCGAACTCTCCTTCGCCTACATTCCACCCTCATTTTATCGAAACTTGATTATGGTGACCAGATCTATTCAGCTGCCTCTCCTTCTACTCTCTCTAGCCTTAACCCCATTCATCACCAAGGATTACGTTTATGCCTTGGTGCTTTTTGCTCTTCCCCTGTTGAGAGCCTCTATGCAGAAGCGAACATTCCATCCTTATCCGATCGCCGTGATGCCCATTGCCTTCGCTACTATGTACATTCTCATGATCTCCGTAATCCTTCCATTTATAGAATGGTCACTGATATTAGTAGACATTCTTTATTTGTTCGCCTCCCCTGTTTACTCCATCCCTTCTCTCTTCGCCTACATTCGCTCTTGTCTTCTCTTCAATTACCACCTTTCTATGTTCATGTAGCATCTCACTTTTCCCTGCCTTCCTAGGAAGTTCTAGCTGTTCGAGTCTGTTCTTTCTCTGTCCCTTGCTCGAAAGCCCAACTGTCTACGGTGGCTTCCCGCTCTCTTTTTCTTGACCACTTCTACTCTCATTCTCATGCATTTGCAGTGTACACAGATGGCTCTAAGTCCTCTGATGGCGTAGGATTCGCAGCAGTGTTTCCGGACAGCGTCGTGCGAGGGCATTTACTATCTTCGGCTAGTATTTTTACTG
Organism: Cherax quadricarinatus; assembly: GCF_038502225.1. Taxonomy (NCBI): domain Eukaryota; kingdom Metazoa; phylum Arthropoda; class Malacostraca; order Decapoda; family Parastacidae; genus Cherax; species Cherax quadricarinatus. The sequence goes on along the minus strand of NC_091380.1, from coordinate 8,782,974 downwards.
CTGAATTGTATGCCATTCTTGCAGCACTTATCCATATTGCATCTATGCCTGTGTCATCATTTGTGGTTGTCTCAGACTCCCTTAGTGCTTTACAGGCTATACAGAAATTTGATACACCTCACCCCTTAGTCTTCCGTATCCAACTTTGGCTATGCCGCATCTTTACCAAGCATAAAGATGTTGTTTTTTGTTGGGTCCCTGGTCATGTTGACGTACAGAGCAATGAACAGGCAGACACTGCTGCGCGGTCAGCAGTACATGACCTACCAGTTTCCTACAGAGGTATTCCATTTACGGACTACTTTGCTGCAATAGCTACCCACCTTCACACCCGTTGGCAACAACGTTGGTCTACTCTGCTCGGTAACAAACTTCAATCTATTAAACCGAGTACAGTGGACCCCCGGTATTCGATATTAATCCGTTCCTGAGAGCTCATCGAATACCAGAAATATCGAAAAGCGAATCAATTTTCCCCATAAGAAATAATGGAAATCAAATTAATCCATGCAAGACACCCAAAAGTATGAAAAAAAATTTTTTTTACCACATGAAATATTAATTTTAATACAAACTGAAGAAGACATGCACAGTTACATGACACTTACCTTTATTGAAGATCTGGTGATGATTGATGGGATGGGAGGAGGGGAGAGTGTGGATGGCGTTAGTGTTTAGAAGGGAAATCCCCTTCCATTAGGACTTGAGGTAGCAAGTCCTTTTCCGGGGTTACTTCCCTTCTTCTTTTAATGCCACTAGGACCAGCTTGAGAGTCACTGGACCTCTGTCGCACAACAAATCTGTCCATAGAGCTCTGTACCTCCCGTTCCTTTACGGTTTGTCTAAAATGGGCCACAACATTGTCATTGCAATAGTCACCAGCACGGCTTGCAATAGCTGTGTTAGGGTGATTTTCATCCATAAAGGTTTGCACTTCAACCCACTGTGCACACATTTCCTTAATTTTTGAAGTAGGCACAATGGATTCCACAACTAGCATAGGCTTCTCAGGGTTAGCCCCAAACCCTTCAAAATCTTTCTTAATTTCCATACTAATTCTCACCCTTTTTACCACAGGGTTGGCACTAGAAGCTTTCTTGGGGCCCATGGTGACTTATTTTTTTGCAGAAACAAGCACCAAAAACAGTGTTAATATGGATAATATGGAATGTACCGAATGTATCCTTAGATGCGCACACACTGGCTGGCTTATAAACACTGGCACACAAGGGGCAGTTCAGGCCACACGTGGACACGTTGCGTACGAATCGTATCAAATACCAGGTTTTCAATCGGATACCGAGGCAAAATTTTTGCGTTAAAATGCATCGAATACCGGATTTATCGAATACCGATGCCATCGAATACCGGGGATCCACTGTATAGGTTACTGGCCGTCTTCTTGTCACCAGTGTCGAGGTTGGGAGACTACTCTCTCCCGTCTTCGCATTGGCCATACTCGTCTTACTCATGGATATCTCATGGAGAGGCTCCCTGCTCCTCTGTGAGAATTGTCAGGTTCCATTATCAGTCAGCCACATTCTGTTAGACTGTACACTTTATCAACGAGCACGCAGAAGTTACCTCCATCGTCGCCTTCGCTCCACTGCTCTCTCTTTACCTTCCCTTCTTGCTGATGGACCCACCTTTCATCCGGACTCTCTCATTGACTTTTTGACAACAACTGACTTACTTCACAAACTCTGATACCTTCAGCCCTTTCTACCTCAATCTCTTGCTGCCCTCTACCCCCGCACTATCCCCTGCTCCGCTGTTTTCTGTAACCTACTGATCATCCCTCCCCCCTTCTACCGCCCAATACCCTCGCTTCCTTCCCTACCCTGCAGCGCTGTATAGCCCTTGTGACTTAGCGCTTCTTTTTGATTATAATAATAATAATTCAGGCAATAACAAATGCTAACAAAGGACTCTTGATCCAATAAATTAGAGCCATCAACCCATTTACTCGATCAAACATGATTATCTGCCATTCCCCAGGTGCTATATGAACCATGTGGGTTTAGTGCTTCCTCAATACAATTACCTGTACTTTACAACACACTTATTACTTTGTATCTCTAACTTCAGTGTGTGAAACAGTTGTTGGGTGTTTTGTTTTGCTGTGATCAGTGGGTGGTTCCTCACCTCCGGTCAAGAAATGGTGGGTTGCTGCCGTTGTTGCTGTGTAACCTGCTTGTATAATTGACCTAAATGGTAAATAAGTGTTGGTAACTTCAGAAACAGGTTGCTTCTTCTGTTCATTTGGAGCTGCATCAAGTTTAGGTATGGCTTGGTTATTGGATGTGGAGGTAGTCGGTGATTTCTGTGCTGAAGATGCTTGTGTTGCCTGGGAAGGAGTGTTGCTGCTGATGCTCACTAGCGGTTGTTCCTCGGAGGTTTGTAATTTGTCAAGAGTCCTGCTTTTCACTTCTGCTGAATTTGCACAATATTTTCTCCAGAGCACACATAAGCACACTAACACAAGCAGCAGCAGACACACTATGGAAAAGAGAATATACACTACAGTATCAGAAAAGGAAGATCTTTGGTGAATGCTTGGTGTTGACAGCCTGTAGTCTTCTTCAGTCTCCTGTACCACAAACCTCACGTCACCCTCGTATTCACTAATATTCACCAGAGCACCAGGTTGAAGGACAACTATGTCGTGTGGTGTTTTCATCCCTGTCCCTCCACTCAGGTGGACAAATGCACTTCCACTAGCAACCAAGGCTCGTGGATGCAATTCCTGAATGGTAGTGTTGTATATGTAGAGACTGGCTTGGTTCCCCAAATGTAACCGTACATTGGAGTCTATAACAGAACTGTGGAAGCGGAGAGTATGTTGTTCCACTGTCTGGTTTATCTGTAGCAGCTTAACATGGCATGATATGAGTGTGAGGTCACCACCTAGAGCTTCCAGTGAGACATTCCATAGTGTGGAATGTTCAGCATATAGGTGGTTTACAGCAGGTGGTAAACTGTACAGTGAAGACTTGTACGACCACATGCCCATGTTGTCACAGTTATTAGTGCTCTTTCCAGAATTTTCTTCATCCTCCACAGTGACCACATGTTCGACCTGTTTCACCTCCAGGTCCACACATACACTGGACCACACCTCCACCTTCCTGGCATTGTAAAGGAACACCTTCTCCACCTCTGGTCCAGGACTCGTCCGCAGATGAATCGTCTGTCACCATAAATTTGAGTTAGTGTTATTAATTTTATTTGTTAGGGAACCTTGATTAAAAATTAAAGTTTTGTTGATATTTTTATTTGTTCAGATGAGTTGATTGTAATATGCATCCACAACTCACCCTGTGAGTGGCAGTGCAAGTACATGTATAGTTATTATGGAGATACAATGGGCCTTTAATATACCAAATTGGGTATACAGTGGACCCTCGGTTATTGGCCATAATCCGTTCCAGAAGGTTGGCCTAAATCCGAAAAGGCCGAAAACCGAAATAATATTTCCATAAGAATTAATGTAATACAATATTTTTAAGATATGTTTAATATACAGTGGTACCTCAGAATATGAATTTATTTTATTCCAGAAGGCTGTTCAAGTGCCGATACCGAACGAATTTGTTCCCATAAGGAATAATGTAAATTAGATTAATCCATTTCAGACCCCCAAACATACACTTACAAAAGCACTTGCATAAATACACTTGCATAATTGTTCGTGTTTTGAGCTGTTCATATCCCGAGGTACCACTGTATTTGTGATCATCACACAATTAATCACATAATGTATTGTTGGATATAATCTCAAAATATTTAATATCTTATTAACACTTAAAGCAGGAAATCATTTCATATATTAAAATCTTAAATAGTTTATTTAAATTGTGGCTAACATATTAATACTTAATCTATTTTATCTTGTATAAAGCAATTTGCCATTTCCTGTTAGATTATCTTAGGATGTTCTTTAAATTCATTTGCAAGTTCTTTGCTGACAATGGTTTTTAAACTTGCTTGATAAACCAAATTATATTGGACATTCTCTTTTTGTTTAATGCTAGTTTAGCATAGGCATTGCAGAGGTAGGTTTGTTGATTCATTACAAGCAGTTTATTATTTTTGTAACTTGTTCAGCTATCAAAACTTTGGGGGCCCAGTCCCTGGACCCATTATGTACCTCTGTAATGTTGAGGTACAGTCCCTGGACCCATTATGTACCTCTGTAATGTTGAGGTACAGTCCCTAGACCCATTATGTACCTCTGTAATGTTGAGGTACAGTCCCTGGACCCATTATGTACCTCTGTAATGTTGAGGTACAGTCCCTGGGCCCATTATGTACCTCTGTAATGTTGAGGTACAGTCCCTGGACCCATTATGTACCTCTGTAATGTTGAGGTACAGTCCCTGGACCCATTATGTACCTCTGTAATGTTGAGGTACAGTCCCTGGGCCCATTATGTACCTCTGTAATGTTGAGGTACAGTCCCTGGACCCATTATGTACCTCTGTAATGTTGAGATACAGTCCCTGGGCCCATTATGTACCTCTAATGTTGAGGTGCAGTCCCTGGACCCATTATGTACCTCTGTAATGTTGAGGTACAGTCCCTGGACCCATTATGTACCTCTGTAATGTAGAGGTACAGTCCCTGGACCCATTATGTACCTCTGTAATGTTGAGGTACAGTCCCTGGACCCATTATGTACCTCTGTAATGTTGAGGTACAGTCCCTGGACCCATTATGTACCTCTGTAATGTTGAGGTACAGTCCCTGGGCCCATTATGTACCTCTGTAATGTTGAGGTACAGTCCCTGGACCCATTATGTACCTCTGTAATGTTGAGGTACAGTCCCTGGACCCATTATGTACCTCTGTAATGTTGAGGTACAGTCCCTGGACCCATTATGTACCTCTGTAATGTTGAGGTACAGTCCCTGGACCCATTATGTACCTCTGTAATGTTGAGGTACAGTCCCTGGACGCATTATGTACCTCGGTAATGTTGAGGTACAGTCCCTGGACCCATTATGTACCTCTGTAATATTGAGGTACAGTCCCTGGACCCATTATGTATCTCTGTAATGTTGAGGTACAGTCCTTGGACCCATTATGTACCTCTGTAATGTTGAGGTACAGTCCCTGGACCCATTATGTACCTCTGTAATGCTGAGGTACAGTCCCTGGACCCATTATGTACCTCTGTAATGTTGAGGTACAGTCCCTGGATCCATTATGTACCTCTGTAATGTTGAGGTACAGTCCCTGTACCCATTATGTACCTCTGTAATGTTGAGGTACAGTCCCTGTACCCATTATGTACTTCTGTAATGTTGAGGTACAGTTCCTGGACCTATTATGTACCTCTGTAATGTTGAGGTACAGTCCCTGGACCCATTATGTACCTCTGTAATGTTGAGGTACAGTCCCTGGACCCATTATGTACCTCTGTAATGTTGAGGTACAGTCCCTGGACCCATTATGTACCTCTGTAATGTTGAGGTACAGTCCCTGGACCCATTATGTACCTCTGTAATGTTGAGGTACAGTCCCTGGACCCATTATGTACCTCTGTAATGTTGAGGTACAGTCCCTGGACCCATTATGTACCTCTGTAATGTTGAGGTACAGTCCCTGGACCCATTATGTACCTCTGTAATGTTGAGGTACAGTCCCTGGACCTATTATGTACCTCTGTAATGTTGAGGTACAGTCCCTGGACCCATTATGTACCTCTGTAATGTTGAGGTACAGTCCCTGGACCCATTATGTACCTCTGTAATGTTGAGGTACAGTCCCTGGACCCATTATGTACCTCTGTAATGTTGAGGTACAGTCCCTGGACCCATTATGTACCTCTGTAATGTTGAGGTACAGTCCCTGGACCCATTATGTACCTCTAATGTTGAGGTACAGTCCCTGGACCCATTATGTACCTCTGTAATGTTGAGGTACAGTCCCTGGACCCATTATGTACCTCTCTAATGTTGAGGTACAGTCCCTGGACCCATTATTTACCTCTGTAATGTTGAGATACAGTCCCTGGACCCATTATGTACCTCTGCAATGTTGAGGTACAGTCCCTGGACCCATTATGTACCTCTAATATTGAGGTACAGTCCCTGGACCCATTATGTACCTCTGTAATGTTGAGATACAGTCCCTGGACCCATTATGTACCTCTGTAATGTTGAGGTACAGTCCATGGACCCATTATGTGCATCTGTAATGTTGAGGTACAGTCCTTGGGCCCATTATGTACCTCTGTAATGTTGAGGTACAGTCCCTGGGCCCATTATGTACCTCTGTAATGTTGAGGTACAGTCCCTGGACCCATTATGTACCTCTAATATTTTGACTACCACCCACAGGAGGGGTATTGGGTGCATAATAAAGATATTAAACTAAACTATCGGTACTGTCCTGGCCTGCGTCTTTTCCAGATGGTGACCTGGCACAGCATAGGCATCAACTTAATATTCTTAGAGACCTACTTGAAAGGGCATCAAGTTTAACTTGCATAAAGACTAAACACCTACAATACCATGACTGAAATAATACTTTGTTATAAGTTTCATTCTCCTATGTGTGGGTTATTTGTGTACTTGTGTCCCTGTCAATAAATAAATAAATACCTAATCTATATTTTTTACAAGTACATGTACAAGGTATACAGACCATATTTGACATCAATGACTTTACAGAAAGCCCGTTGTTATGCAGAGCATTTTGGGCAAATTAGGTCAATTTGTCCCCAGCATGCAACCCACTCCAGTCTACCAACACCCAGGTACCTATTTTACTGCTAGGTGAACAGTGACTGCAGGGGGATTGACCCCCAGACCTCAGTGTGTGAGCTGAGTGTTATAGCAATCGACCTACCGGACTGATTAGTGCATACCTTTGTTCTATCCTTGGCATCACAGATGAGAGTCCGTCCACTATGCTGGCATTCTTGTGATGATGTGGCGACTTCTATATCTTCTACATCTACTGCCATCACTCCTTCCTCTATAACACTTGCTACCACCACCACCACCACCACCACGGTTGCTATCTGAGGTCTCCAGTTCCATTTTATCATCCTTAGGGATATAAAAAATAGTATACAATTGTTTATCCTGTTTAGTTACCATGAGTATCTTCATAACAGATTTCCTTATTTTTTTTCAATAAACTGGATATCTCCCACCAAGGCAGGGTAACCCCCAAAAAAGAAGAAACACTTATATCATCATTCACTCCATCAGTATCTTGCTACAGGGATGACGATACTACTGTTCAAAACTGAAAATATCTCCACCTCTCCATCAGAGTTAAGACACTAGACTTCCAACCTCCAGGACTCAAGCCTGGCTAACCGGTTTCCCTGAATCCCTTCATAAATGTTACTGTGCTCACACTCCAACAGCATGACAAGTCATAAAAACTACTTGCCTCCATTCCTATCTAACACGCTCACACATGCTTGCTGGATGTCTAAGCCCCTTGCACACAAAGCCCCCTCCCTCCCTGCAACCTTTCCTTTAATTTCTTTATAATAATAATAATAATAATAATAATAATATCTTAATTTCTACAAGTACATGTACATACAAGGTATACAGACCATAGCTGACGTCAATGGCATACTACGTTACGCACCCAGGTGAAAAAGGCCTGTTATCCTGGGTCGTAAAGGTACTTAGAGTGAAATAAATACAGCAGTAGTCTTTAAATTATATTTTCCTTCACAAAGTATTTACACTTATATACACTATGTACAAGTTTGGAAAATAAGTGTATCATGGTGATCAAGAGGCAAGACAACAGCCAGAGACAAGAGACCACAATAATCAACCAGCAGCTGTATGAATCTGACAAGAGCTAACCATGAGTGGCTCAGCATCACCTTAGCAATTGTCTGACCCATATTATGATTGGCTGAACCAAGGCTCCCTTAATCATTAAACCCTTAGCACCTTGGGGCCCCGGTGACCTAGTGGCTAAAGCTCTCGCTTCACACATGGAGGGCCCGGGTTCAATTCTTGGCGGGGTGGAAACATTTCAACGTGTTTCCTTACACCTGTTGTCCTGTTCACCTAGCAGCAAATAGGTACCTGTGTGTTAGTCGAGTAGTGTGGGTCTCATCCTGGGGGACAAGATTGAGGACCCCAATGGAAATAAGTTAGACAGTCCTCGATGACGCACCGACTTTCTTGGGTTATCCTGGGTGACTAACCCTCCAGGGTTAAAAATCCGAAGAAAATCTTATCTTACCCGGTTCACTGGTTGGGAGGCAGCTTATATGGGAGTGTGTACATAAGCTGAATAAAGGCAACGTACTCTTTGCATGCCACATACTACTATATAGAAATCTGCTTGTTATGCAGAGCATTTCCCGCAAATTAGGTCAATTTAGGCCTGGGATATGACACCACACTCAGTCCACTAACACCCAGGATGCCACCCACACCAGTCGTCTAACACCCAGGTACCAATTTTATACTGATGGATGAACAGATAACTGGTGTAAGGAAACACGTCCAATGTTTCCACCCTTGCCAGGAACTGCAGGTGCTCCTGCTTACAGGTGCTCCTGTTTGCAGGTGCTCCTGTTTGCAGGTGCTCCTGCTTGCAGGTGCTCCTGTTTGCAGGTGCTCCTTACAGGTGCTTCTGCTTACAGGCACTCCTATTTGCAGGTGCTCCTGTTTGCAGGTGCTCCTGCTTGCTGCTGCCCTGTAATAGTCAATAAATGGGTTAAATAATGTGTACTCATTATGTACCTCTGTAATCTTTTGACTACCTCCCGCTGCATAGGTATTGCGTACATAATAATAATACAGTGGACCCCCCCATTACCGTTGGCATCACATAACGTTAAATCCGCATACCGCTACATTTTATCGCCAAGATTTTGCCTCGCATACCGCTAAAAAACCTGCTCAACGCTGTTCGTCCGAGACGCGTCTAATGTGCACCCTTAACCAGCCTCACATGTTCCGCCGGTGGCATTGTTTACCAGCCAGCCTCTGTGGTAACATCCAAGCATACAATCGGAATATTTCGTATTATTACAGTGTTTCTGGTGATTTTATCTGCAAAATAAGTGACCATGGGCCCCAAGAAAGCTTCTAGTGCCAACCCTACAGCAATAAGGGTGAGAATTACTATAGAGATGAAGAAAGAGATCATTGATAAGTATGAAAGTGGAGTGCGTGTCTCCGAGCTAGCCAGGTTGTATAGTAAACCCCAATCAACCATCGCTACTATTGTGGGCAACAAAAAGACAATCAAGGAAGCTGTTCTTGCCAAAGGTTTAACTGTGTTTTCGAAACAGAGATCGCAAGTGATGGAAGATGTTGAGAGACTGTTATTGGTGTGGATAAATGAGAAACAGATAGCAGGAGATAGCATCTCTCAAGTGATCATAAGTGAAAAGGCTAGGAAGTTGCATCAGGATTTAATTAAAAAAATGCCTGCAACTAGTGATGATGTGAGTGAATTTAAGGCCAGCAAAGGTTGGTTTGAGAGATTTAAGAGGCATAGTGGCATACATAGTGTGATAAGGCATGGTGAGGCTGCCAGTTCGGACCACAAAGCAGCTGAAAAATATGTGCAGGAATTCAAGGAGTACATAGAAACTGAAGGACTGAAACCTGAACAAGTGTTTTATTGTGATGAAACAGGCCTGTTTTGGAAGAAAATGCCAAGCAGGACCTACATTACTCAGGAGGAAAAGGCACTCCCAGGACATAAGCCTATGAAAGACAGGCTTACTCTGTTGATGTGTTCCAATGCTACTGGTGATTGCAAAGTGAAGCCTTTATTAGTGTATCACTCTGAAACTCCCAGACCGTTCAGGCAAAAGAATGTCCTCAAGGAAAATTTGTGTGTGCTGTGGAGGGCAAACAGTAAGGCATGGGTCACTAGGGAATTTTTCTATAACTGGTTACACCATGCATTTGCCCCCAATGTGAAAGATTACCTAACTGAAAAGAAATTGAACTTAAGTGCCTCCTGGTGTTAGACAGTGCCCCTGGTCATCCTACAGATGTGGCAGAGTGACTTTATGGGGACATGAGCTTCATTAAGGTGAAGTTTTTGCCTCCTAATACCACTCCTCTCCTGCAGCCCATGGACCAGCAGGTTATTGCAAACTTCAAAAAACTGTACACAAAAGCTCTGTTTGAAAGGTGCTTTGTAGTGACCTCAGAAACTCAACTGACTCTAAGAGAGTTTTGGAGAGAGCACTTTAATATCCTCAATTGTGTAAACCTTATAGGTAAGGCTTGGGAGGGAGTGACTAAGAGGACCTTGAACTCTGCTTGGAAGAAACTGTGGCCAGAATGTGTAGACCAAAGGGATTTTGAAGGGTTTCAGGCTAACCCTGAGAATCCTATGCCAGTTGAGGAATCCATTATGGCATTGGGAAAGTCCTTGGGGTTGGAGGTTAGTGGGGATGATGTGGAAGAGTTGGTGGAGGAGGACAATGAAGAACTAACCACTGATGAGCTGATAGATCAACTTCAACAGCAAGAGGCCAGACCTGAGGAAACTGGTTCGAAGGAGGGGAGAGAGAAATTGAAGAAATTGCCTACTACAAAGATTAAGGAAATCTGTGCAAAGTGGCTTGAAGTGCAAACCTTCATGGATGAAAATCACCCTCACACAGCTATTGCAAGCCGTGCTGGTGACTATTACACTGACAATGTTGTGAAACACTTTAGGGAAGTCATAAAGGAACGAGAGGTACAGGCCACTATGGACAGATATGTTGTGCGACAGAACTCCAGTGACTCTGAAGCTGGTCCTAGTGGCATTAAAAGAAGAAGGGAAGTAACCCCAGAAAAGGACTTGACACCTCAAGTCTTAATGGAAGGGGATTCCCCTTCTAAACACTAACACTCTCTCCTCCTCCCATCCCATCAATCATCACCAGATCTTCAATAAAAGTAAGTGTCATGTAATTGTGCATGCCTTTTTCAGTTTGTGTGTATTAAAATTAATATTTCATGTGGTAATTTTTTTTTTTCATACTTTGGGGTGTCTTGCATGGATTAATATGATTTCCATTATTTCTTATGGGGAAAATTCATTTGCATAACGATAATTAAGCATAACAATGAGCTCTCTTGCACGGATTAATATCGCTATGCGGGGGTCCACTGTATTAACCTAACTGCCCTCCTTGTAATTCCCAAAATTAAATTTTTGACCATTAAAGATCGTATATATATATATATATATATATATATATATATATATATATATATATATATATATATATATATATATATATATATGCAATTATTTATTACCCTTTTTAATCTTAAGGTTTAAGTTAGCCTGAAATGCTTTGTATAAGAATGGCTCTCTGCACACTAAGTAATGCATATAAGTACACTTCGCTCAGGTCACATAAACTACAGTGAGTGAAACATCACAAGAGAAAACACCCAATAAACCATGCTAGATAGGACCATCCACAGGTTAAATACGACTCACCAGGTATGATACTGGTCCCTCACGACAGGAGCGGCAGTTCGACCCATGATAATGTAAAAAGGAGAGTACAAATTTAGTAAACTCACATATATATGTAACAGCGTAGGTGTTATAAGTGCAAATGATGGTCGCCAACACATACTGTGATGAGATATCTGATTATCTGATAACCTTAAGATAACACCTGTGTTGTGTTGGCCAGGATCTTCACTCAAGAGGCGCTCTTCTTCCTCGGATCAAACCTCAGTCCCATTCACCAGCTACTGTATAATACATACAGGTTTAGCGCTTACTATTGTTATTGTTGCTGATATTATAATTGTTATTGTTGCTGATATTATAATTGTTATTGTTGCTGATATTATAATTGTTATTGTTGCTGATATTATAATTGTTATTGTTGCTATTATTATTGTTGCTGTTATTACTGTCATTTTTTTCAATTAAATTTGTAAAAATTTTGCTTTCATTGATATTTTTTATTATCTGGAGAGAGTTCCGGGGGTCAACGCCCCCACGGCCCGGTCTGTGATTAGGCCTCATGGTGGATTAGGGCCTGATTAACCAGGCTGTTACTGCTGGCTGCACGCAATCCAACGTACGAGCCACAGCCCGGCTGGTCAGGTACCGACTTTAGGTGCTTGTCCAGCGCCTTCTTGAAGATAACCAGGGGTCTTGAAGATAACCAGGGGTCTTGAAGATAACCAGGGGTCTTGAAGACAACCAGGGGTCTTGAAGATAACCAGGGGTCTTGAAGATAACCAGGGGTCTTGAAGACAACCAGGGGTCTTGAAGATAACCAGGGGTCTTGAAGATAACCAGGGGTCTTGAAGACAACCAGGGGTCTTGAAGACAACCAGGGGTCTTGCAGACAACCAGGGGTCTTGAAGATAACCAGGGGTCTTGAAGATAACCAGGGGTCTTGAAGACAACCAGGGGTCTTGAAGACAACCAGGGGTCTTGCAGACAACCAGGGGTCTTGAAGATAACCAGGGGTCTTGAAGACAACCAGGGGTCTTGAAGATAACCAGGGGTCTTGAAGATAACCAGGGGTCTTGAAGACAACCAGGGGTCTTGAAGACAACCAGGGGTCTTGAAGATAACCAGGGGTCTTGAAGATAACCAGGGGTCTTGAAGACAACCAGGGGTCTTGAAGACAACCAGGGGTCTTGAAGATAACCAGGGGTCTTGAAGATAACCAGGGGTCTTGAAGACAACCAGGGGTCTTGAAGATAACCAGGGGTCTTGAAGATAACCAGGGGTCTTGAAGACAACCAGGGGTCTTGAAGACAACCAGGGGTCTTGAAGATAACCAGGGGTCTTGAAGATAACCAGGGGTCTTGAAGACAACCAGGGGTCTTCAAGACAACCAGGGGTCTTGAAGATAACCAGGGGTCTTGAAGATAACCAGGGGTCTTGAAGACAACCAGGGGTCTTGAAGACAACCAGGGGTCTTGAAGACAACCAGGGGTCTTGAAGACAGCCAGGGGTCTTGAAGATAACCAGGGGTCTTGAAGACAACCAGGGGTCTTGAAGACAACCAGGGGTCTTGAAGACAGCCAGGGGTCTTGAAGATAACCAGGGGTCTTGAAGACAACCAGGGGTCTTGAAGACAACCAGGGGTCTTGAAGACAACCAGGGGTCTTGAAGATAACCAGGGGTCTTGACAACCAGGGGTCTTGAAGACAACCAGGGGTCTTGAAGATAACCAGGGGTCTTGAAGATAACCAGGGATCTTGAAGATAACCAGGGGTCTTGAAGACAACCAGGGGTCTTGAAGACAACCAGGGGTCTTGAAGATAACCAGGGGTCTTGAAGATAACCAGGGGTCTTGAAGACAACCAGGGGTCTTGAAGACAACCAGGGGTCTTGAAGACAACCAGGGGTCTTGAAGACAGCCAGGGGTCTTGAAGATAACCAGGGGTCTTGAAGACAACCAGGGGTCTTGAAGACAACCAGGGGTCTTGAAGACAGCCAGGGGTCTTGAAGATAACCAGGGGTCTTGAAGACAACCAGGGGTCTTGAAGACAACCAGGGGTCTTGAAGACAACCAGGGGTCTTGAAGACAACCAGGGGTCTTGAAGATAACCAGGGGTCTTGAAGACAACCAGGGGTCTTGAAGATAACCAGGGGTCTTGAAGATAACCAGGGGTCTTGAAGACAACCAGGGGTCTTGAAGACAACCAGGGGTCTTGAAGACAGCCAGGGGTCGTGAAGATAACCAGGGGTCTTGAAGACAACCAGGGGTCTTGAAGACAACCAGGGGTCTTGAAGACAGCCAGGGGTCTTGAAGACAACCAGGGGTCTTGAAGACAACCAGGGGTCTTGAAGATAACCAGGGGTCTTGAAGACAACCAGGGGTCTTGAAGACAGCCAGGGGTCTTGAAGACAACCAGGGGTCTTGAAGACAACCATGGGTCTTGAAGATAACCAGGGGTCTTGAAGATAACCAGGGGTCTTGAAGACAACCAGGGGTCTTGAAGACAACCAGGGGTCTTGAAGACAGCCAGGGGTCTTGAAGATAACCAGGGGTCTTGAAGACAACCAGGGGTCTTGAAGACAACCAGGGGTCTTGAAGACAACCAGGGGTCTTGAAGACAGCCAGGGGTCTTGAAGACAACCAGGGGTCTTGAAGACAACCAGGGGTCTTGAAGATAACCAGGGGTCTTGAAGATAACCAGGGGTCTTGAAGACAGCCAGGGGTCTTGAAGACAACCAGGAGTCTTGAAGACAACCAGGGGTCTTGAAGATAACCAGGGGTCTTGAAGACAACCAGGGGTCTTGAAGACAACCAGGGGTCTTGAAGACAACCAGGGGTCTTGAAGACAGCCAGGGGTCTTGAAGACAACCAGGGGTCTTGAAGACAACCAGGGGTGTTGAAGACAACCAGGGGTCTTGAAGACAGCCAGGGGTCTTGAAGACAGCCAGGGGTCTTGAAGACAACCAGGGGTCTTGAAGACAACCAGGGGTCTTGAAGACAGCCAGGGGTCTTGAAGACAACCAGGGGTCTTGAAGACAACCAGGGGTCTTGAAGACAACCAGGGGTCTTGAAGATAACCAGGGGTTATGAAGATAACCAGGGGTCTTGAAGACAACCAGGGGTCTTGAAGACAACCAGGGGTCTTGAAGACAGCCAGGGGTCTTGAAGACAACCAGGGGTCTTGAAGATAACCAGGGGTCTTGAAGACAACCAGGGGTCTTGAAGACAGCCAGGGGTCTTGAAGACAACCAGGGGTCTTGAAGATAACCAGGGGTCTTGAAGACAACCAGGGGTCTTGAAGACAGCCAGGGGTCTTGAAGACAACCAGGGGTCTTGAAGACAACCAGGGGTCTTGAAGATAACCAGATGTCTTGAAGATAACCAGGGGTCTTGAAGACAGCCAGGGGTCTTGAAGACAACCAGGGGTCTTGAAGACAACCAGGGGTCTTGAAGACAGCCAGGGGTCTTGAAGACAACCAGGGGTCTTGACAACCAGGGGTCTTGAAGACAGCCAGGGGTCTTGAAGACAGCCAGGGGTCTTGAAGACAGCAAGGGGTCTTGAAGACAACCAGGGTTCTTGAAGATAACCAGGGGTCTTGAAGATAACCAGGGGTCTTGAAGACAGCCAGGGGTCTTGCAGACAACCAGGGGTCTTGAAGACAACCAGGGGTCTTGAAGACAACCAGGGGTCTTGAAGACAACCAGGGGTCTTGAAGACAACCAGGGGTCTTGAAGACAACCAGGGGTCTTGAAGATAACCAGATGTCTTGAAGATAACCAGGGGTCTTGAAGACAGCCAGGGGTCTTGAAGACAACCAGGGGTCTTGAAGACAACCAGGGGTCTTGAAGACAACCAGAGGTCTTGAAGACAGCCAGGGGTCTTGAAGACAATCAGGGGTCTTGAAGACAACCAGGGGTCTTGAAGACAGCCAGGGGTCTTGAAGACAGCCAGGGGTCTTGAAGACAACCAGGGGTCTTGACAACCAGGGGTCTTGAAGACAACCAGGGGTCTTGAAGACAGCCAGGGGTCTTGAAGACAGCCAGGGGTCTTGAAGACAACCAGGGGTCTTGAAGACAGCCAGGGGTCTTGAAGACAACCAGGGGTCTTGACAACCAGGGGTCTTGAAGACAGCCAGGGGTCTTGAAGACAGCCAGAGGTCTTGAAGACAGCCAGGGGTCTTGAAGACAACCAGGGGTCTTGACAACCAGGGGTCTTGAAGACAGCCAGGGGTCTTGAAGACAGCCAGGGGTCTTGAAGACAACCAGGGGTCTTGAAGACAACCAGGGGTCTTGAAGACAACCAGGGGTCTTGAAGACAGCCAGGGGTCTTGAAGATAACCAGGGGTCTTGAAGATAACCAGGGGTCTTGAAGATAACCAGGGGTCTTGAAGACAGCCAGGGGTCTTGAAGACAACCAGGAGTCTTGAAGACAACCAGGGGTCTTGAAGACAGCCAGGGGTCTTGAAGATAACCAGGGGTCTTGAAGATAACCAGGGGTCTTGAAGATAACCAGGGGTCTTGAAGACAGCCAGGGGTCTTGAAGACAACCAGGGGTCTTGAAGACAACCAGGGGTCTTGAAGACAACCAGGGGTCTTGATAACCAAGGGTCTTGAAGATAACCAGGGGTCTTGAAGACAACCAGGTGTCTTGAAGACAACCAGGGGTCTTGAAGACAACCAGGGGTCTTGAAGACAGCCAGGGGTCTTGAAGACAACCAGGGGTCTTGAAGACAACCAGGGGTCTTGAAGACAACCAGGGGTCTTGAAGATAACCAGGGGTCTTGAAGACAGCCAGGGGTCTTGAAGACAACCAGGGGTCTTGAAGACAACCAGGGGTCTTGACAACCAGGGGTCTTGAAGACAGCCAGGGGTCTTGAAGACAGCCAGGGGTCTTGAAGACAGCCAGGGGTCTTGAAGACAACCAGGGGTCTTGAAGACAGCCAGGGGTCTTGAAGACAACCAGGGGTCTTGACAACCAGGGGTCTTGAAGACAGCCAGGGGTCTTGAAGACAACCAGGGGTCTTGAAGACAGCCAGGGGTCTTGAAGACAACCAGGGGTCTTGACAACCAGGGGTCTTGAAGACAGCCAGGGGTCTTGAAGACAGCCAGAGGTCTTGAAGACAGCCAGGGGTCTTGAAGACAACCAGGGGTCTTGACAACCAGGGGTCTTGAAGACAGCCAGGGGTCTTGAAGACAGCCAGGGGTCTTGAAGACAGCCAGGGGTCTTGAAGACAACCAGGGGTCTTGAAGACAGCCAGGGGTCTTGAAGACAACCAGGGGTCTTGAAGACAACCAGGGGTCTTGAAGACAACCAGGGGTCTTGAAGACAGCCAGGGGTCTTGAAGATAACCAGGGGTCTTGAAGATAACCAGGGGTCTTGAAGATAACCAGGGGTCTTGAAGACAGCCAGGGGTCTTGAAGACAACCAGGGGTCTTGAAGACAACCAGGGGTCTTGAAGACAACCAGGGGTCTTGATAACCAAGGGTCTTGAAGATAACCAGGGGTCTTGAAGACAACCAGGTGTCTTGAAGACAACCAGGGGTCTTGAAGACAACCAGGGGTCTTGAAGACAGCCAGGGGTCTTGAAGACAACCAGGGGTCTTGAAAACAACCAGGGGTCTTGAAGACAACCAGGGGTCTTGAAGATAACCAGGGGTCTTGAAGACAGCCAGGGGTCTTGAAGACAACCAGGGGTCTTGACAGCCAGGGGTCTTGAAGACAGCCAGGGGTCTTGAAGACAGCCAGGGGTCTTGAAGACAGCCAGGGGTCTTAAAGACAACCAGGGGTCTTGAAGACAGCCAGGGGTCTTGAAGACAACCAGGGGTCTTGACAACCAGGGGTCTTGAAGACAGCCAGGGGTCTTGAAGACAGCCAGAGGTCTTGAAGACAGCCAGGGGTCTTGAAGACAACCAGGGGTCTTGACAACCAGGGGTCTTGAAGACAGCCAGGGGTCTTGAAGACAGCCAGGGGTCTTGAAGACAGCCAGGGGTCTTGAAGACAGCCAGGGGTCTTGAAGACAACCAGGGGTCTTGAAGACAGCCAGGGGTCTTGAAGACAACCAGGGGTCTTGAAGACAACCAGGGGTCTTGAAGACAACCAGGGGTCTTGAAGACAGCCAGGGGTCTTGAAGATAACCAGGGGTCTTGAAGATAACCAGGGGTCTTGAAGACAGCCAGGGGTCTTGAAGACAACCAGGGGTCTTGAAGACAACCAGGGGTCTTGAAGACAACCAGGGGTCTTGATAACCAAGGGTCTTGAAGATAACCAGGGGTCTTGAAGACAACCAGGTGTCTTGAAGACAACCAGGGGTCTTGAAGACAACCAGGGGTCTTGAAGACAGTCAGGGGTCTTGAAGACAACCAGGGGTCTTGAAGACAACCAGGGGTCTTGAAGACAACCAGGGGTCTTGAAGATAACCAGGGGTCTTGAAGACAGCCAGGGGTCTTGAAGACAACCAGGGGTCTTGAAGACAACCAGGGGTCTTGACAGCCAGGGGTCTTGAAGACAGCCAGGGGTCTTGAAGACAGCCAGGGGTCTTGAAGACAGCCAGGGGTCTTAAAGACAACCAGGGGTCTTGAAGACAGCCAGGGGTCTTGAAGACAACCAGGGGTCTTGACAACCAGGGGTCTTGAAGACAGCCAGGGGTCTTGAAGACAGCCAGAGGTCTTGAAGACAGCCAGGGGTCTTGAAGACAACCAGGGGTCTTGACAACCAGGGGTCTTGAAGACAACCAGAGGTCTTGAAGACAACCAGGGGTCTTGAAGACAGCCAGGGGTCTTGACAGCCAGGGGTCTTGACAACCAGGGGTCTTGAAGACAACCAGGGGTCTTGAAAACTACCAGGGGTCTTGAAGACAGCCAGGGGTTTTCAAGACAGCCAGGGGTGTTGAAGACAGCCAGGGGTCTTGAAGACAACCAGGGGTCTTGAGGAGAGCCAGGGGTCTTGAAAACTACCAGGGGTCTTGAAGACAGCCAGGGGTCTTGAAGACAACCAGGGGTCTTGAAGACAACCAGGGGTCTTCAAGACAGCCAGGGGTCTTGAAGACAACCAGGGGTCTTGACAACCAGGGGTCTTGAAGACAGCCAGGGGTCTTGAAGACAGCCAGGGGTCTTGAAGACAACCAGGGGTCTTGAAGACAACCAGGGGTCTTGAAGACAGTCGTGGGTCTTGAAGACAACCAGGGGTCTTGAATACAGCCATGGGTCTTGAAGACATGCAGGGGTCTTGAAGACAGCCAGGGGTCTTGAAGACAACCAGGGGTCTTGAAGACAGTCATGGGTCTTGAAGACATGCAGGGGTGTTGACAACCAGGGGTCTTGAAGACAACCAGGGTTCTTGAAGACAGCCAGGGGTCTTGAAGACAACCAGGGGTCTTGAAGACAGCCACAGATCTGGAAGACAACCAGGGGTCTTGAAGACAGTCATGGGTCTTGAAGACAGCCAGGGGTCTTGAAGACAGCCAGGAGTCTTGAAGACAACCAGGGGTCTTGAAGACAACCAGTGGTCTTGAAGACAACCAGGGGTCTTGAAGACAGCCAGAAGCCTTGAAGACAGCCAGGAGTCTTGAAGACGTCCAGGGGTCTTGAAGACAGCCAGGAGTCTCGAAGACAGCCAGGGGTCTTGAAGACAACCAGGGGTCTTGAAGACAGCCAGGGGTCTTGAAGACATCCAGGGGTCTTGAAGACATCCAGGGGTCTTGAAGACAGCCAGGGGTCTTGAAGACAGCCAGGGGTGTATTGGTAATCCCCCTTATGTATGCTGGGAGGCAGTTGAACAGTCTCGGGCCCCTGACACTTATTGTATGGTCTCTTAACGTGCTAGTGACACCCCTGCTTTTCATTGGGGGGATGTTGCATCGTCTGCCAAGTCTTTTGCTTTCGTAGTGAGTGATTTTCGTGTGCAAGTTCGGTACTAGTCCCTCTAGGATTTTCCAGGTGTATATAATCATGTATCTCTCCCTCCTGCGTTCCAGGGAATACAGGTTTAGGAACCTCAAGCGCTCCCAGTAATTGAGGTGTTTTATCTCCGTTATGTGCGCCGTGAAGGTTCTCTGTACATTTTCTAGGTCAGCAATTTCACCTGCCTTGAAAGGTGCTGTTAGTGTGCAGCAATATTCCAGCCTAGATAGAACAAGTGACCTGAAGAGTGTCATCATGGGCTTGGCATCCCTAGTTTTGAAGGTTCTCATTATCCATCCTGTCATTTTTCTAGCAGATGCGATTGATACAATGTTATGGTCCTTGAAGGTGAGATCCTCCGACATGATCACTCCCAGGTCTTTGACGTTGGTGTTTCGCTCTATTTTGTGGCCAGAATTTGTTTTGTACTCTGATGAAGATTTAATTTCCTCATGTTTACCATATCTGAGTAATTGAAATTTCTCATCGTTGAACTTCATATTGTTTTCTGCAGCCCACTGAAAGATTTGGTTGATGTCCGCCTGGAGCCTTGCAGTGTCTGCAATGGAAGACACTGTCATGCAGATTCGGGTGTCATCTGCAAAGGAAGACACGGTGCTGTGGCTGACATCCTTGTCTATGTCGGATATGAGGATGAGGAACAAGATGGGAGCTAGTACTGTGCCTTGTGGAACAGAGCTTTTCACCGTAGCTGCCTCGGACTTTACTCTGTTGACGACTACTCTCTGTGTTCTGTTAGTGAGGAAATTATAGATCCATCGACCGACTTTTCCTGTTATTCCTTTAGCACGCATTTTGTGCGCTATTACGCCATGGTCACACTTGTCGAAGGCTTTTGCAAAGTCTGTATATATTACATCTGCATTCTTTTTGTCTTCTAGTGCATTTAGGACCTTGTCGTAGTGATCCAGTAGTTGAGACAGACAGGAGCGACCTGTTCTAAACCCATGTTGCACTGGGTTGTGTTGAGATATAGAGTATATTATCCTTGTATGCTAGGCAAAGTTTTCATAATTGTTACTTAGAGCAAGTAGTATCCTGCGCTCTTACAGTATGTCAATGTTTTGTTGGTATTTGATGAGGGGGGGGTACCTTTTTACTTCCAGAGCACATATGTACGACTTTATAAATGTACCTTTGGTGGGGGGGGGGATGTATAGGTTTTAATGGTATGTGGTGAGGTTTTTACCTTTAAGAATTGTTTTGTATATAAAACTTGGCATAAGATGTATAAGTGTGCTGAAGTAGATTATCTGGATATGTTGTTGGTACACCTGTGTGAAGTGTTCCTTTTTGTTTTTGGATTGTGTATATGTATGTTGTACTTTAATTTTGTTGTTACATGTTGATTGGTTTAGAGACATACGTTTACTTCCATGTATAATGTATACTGTATTTTAAATAAAATATAAAAAAAAAACACTACCTTCCTAACAGCACCTTTCAAGGCAGGTGAAATTGCTGACCTAGAAAATGTACAAAGAACTTTCACGGCGCGCATAACGGAGATAAAACACCTCAATTACTGGGAGCGCTTGAGGTTTCTAAACCTGTATTCTCTGGAACGCAGGCGGGAGAGATACATGATTATATACACCTGGAAAATCCTAGAGGGACTAGTACCGAACTTGCACACGAAAATCACTCACTACGAAAGCAAAAGACTTGGCAGACGATGCAACATCCCCCCAATGAAAAGCAGGGGTGTCACTAGCACGTTAAGAAACCATACAATAAGTGTCAGGGGCCCGAGACTGTTCAACTGCCTCCCAGCATACATAACGGGGATTACCAACAGACCCCTGGCAGTCTTCAAGCTGGCACTGGACAAGCACCTAAAGTCGGTTCCTGATCAGCTGAGCTGTGGCTCGTACGTTGGTTTGCGTGCAGCTAGCAGTAACAGCCTGGTTGATCAGGCTCCGATCCACCAGGAGGCCTGGTCACAGACCGGGCCGCGGGGGCGTTGACCCCCGGAACTCTCTCCAGGTAAACTCCAGGTAAACTCCTTGACCTTAAATCAGCTTTTGATGTAGCCAGCCAACATGTAATCATTAGTGAACTTGCCAGAATGGATGTTGGAGGATGGCTTCTCCGCTGGATTAAAGGCTACCTGTCCAACAGAAAGTCGTCTGTGTTGTTCCAGGGACAGAAGTGTAACTAAAGATTTTGAATTAGGAACCCCACAGGGAGGTGTGCTTAGTCCCACACTGTTCAATGTTCTAATTAATGCATTACTTAATGCTATGCCTAGCCAGCCCCATCATTATATGATTAGTTTTGCTGGTGATATAATGATTCACACCACCGGATTCTCCAACACCCAAAATATTCTTGATCATGTACTAGCCTCGTGTCAGGACCTGGGGTTGATAATCTCTACTGATAAAACAAAGATACTCAACAGGCGTCCTCCTCGACAGAGAGGCACAGTTCGTCAGATCCAGTTGCATGATGGCTCTCTTCTAGAATATGTAAGCAGATACAGGTATCTAGGCTTTGAGGTTCCACTGCTTGGACCTGTTGTAACGAGACTTTGTCGCCAATACAAAGAAAGGCTGAGAGCACTTAGAGTTGTGGCAGGTTTTCACCCTAGGTATGGTGCTAATGTTAAAATTGTGAAAATGATGTATCTTGCTTATATTAGATCATTGGTTGATTATGCGGCGCCACTACTTGCACTCGTGTCTGACTGGAAGCTTGGAGGGCTGGAAAAACTGCAGAACGAAGCAATGAGGATCATTTTAGGATGCCCTCGTACTGCCAAAATTTTAAATATGCAAAAAGAATTTGATATTCCAAGCATCAGAGATCGTGTTACTGAAAGAAATATCCTTATTGGGGTCAATATGCTTAGGTTAGCTCATTCAAACCCCTGCACAGAAGCCCTCCAAACTTTCCTCAGCACTGGTGAACATCCTTCCAGATGGATCGAAAAAACTGGAACCGACCTCCGCATGAGCCAGCTACATGATCTATATCAAGTTAGACAACAGAGACATTTCCCTGCTCCATGGAATATTACCCCATTCCAAACTACCATTCCTCCATTTCCCCCCAAAACTCTTCCTAAATCACAACCAAAGATTCGTCTTGAAGCCAGACATGATGCCTTAAGCTATATTAACAACTTAGTCACACACAACACTCTTTCACAAATTATTTACGTTGATGATTCTGTTCACCGGTCTACTGGTGCAGCTGGTAGTGCTGCTGTTGTCATACACTGGTGCAGCTGGTAGTGCTGCTGTTGTCGTACACTGGTGCAGCTGGTAGTGCTGCTGTTGTCGTACACTGGTGCAGCTGGTAGTGCTGCTGTTGTCATACACTGGTGCAGCTGGTAGTGCTGCTGTTGTCATACACTGGTGCAGCTGGTAGTGCTGCTGTTGTCGTACACTGGTGCAGCTGGTAGTGCTGCTGTTGTCGTACACTGGTGCAGCTGGTAGTGCTGCTGTTGTCATACACTGGTGCAGCTGGTAGTGCTGCTGTTGTCATACACTGGTGCAGCTGGTAGTGCTGCTGTTGTCGTACACTGGTGCAGCTGGTAGTGCTGCTGTTGTCGTACACTGGTGCAGCTGGTAGTGCTGCTGTTGTCATACACTGGTGCAGCTGGTAGTGCTGCTGTTGTCATACACTGGTGCAGCTGGTAGTGCTGCTGTTGTCGTACACTGGTGCAGCTGGTAGTGCTGCTGTTGTCGTACACTGGTGCAGCTGGTAGTGCTGCTGTTGTCATACACTGGTGCAGCTGGTAGTGCTGCTGTTGTCATACACTGGTGCAGCTGGTAGTGCTGCTGTTGTCATACACTGGTGCAGCTGGTAGTGCTGCTGTTGTCATACACTGGTGCAGCTGGTAGTGCTGCTGTTGTCATACACTGGTGCAGCTGGTAGTGCTGCTGTTGTCGTACACTGGTGCAGCTGGTAGTGCTGCTGTTGTCATACACTGGTGCAGCTGGTAGTGCTGCTGTTGTCATACACTGGTGCAGCTGGTAGTGCTGCTGTTGTCATACACTGGTGCAGCTGGTAGTGCTGCTGTTGTCATACACTGGTGCAGCTGGTAGTGCTGCTGTTGTCATACACTGGTGCAGCTGGTAGTGCTGCTGTTGTCATACACTGGTGCAGCTGGTAGTGCTGCTGTTGTCGTACACTGGTGCAGCTGGTAGTGCTGCTGTTGTCGTACACTGGTGCAGCTGGTAGTGCTGCTGTTGTCATACACTGGTGCAGCTGGTAGTGCTGCTGTTGTCATACACTGGTGCAGCTGGTAGTGCTGCTGTTGTCATACACTGGTGCAGCTGGTAGTGCTGCTGTTGTCATACACTGGTGCAGCTGGTAGTGCTGCTGTTGTCGTACACTGGTGCAGCTGGTAGTGCTGCTGTCATACAGAGTGATGGCTCTCATAAAGAAATTGGAGCACGCATCAATAACTGGGCCTCTACCCTTCAGACAGAACTGTTTGCCATACTCCTTGCACTCAAATGCGTCCATGTATCTAAGGTTGACACTTTATTTGTAACTGATTCTCTGTCATCCATAAATGGTCTCAACTCATTAAGTATAAATTGTGGCATGCTTGTGTCAGAAGTCAGACACAGGTATGGTAAGATTGTGGACAGTGGAGTCAGAGTGCACATGCTTGTGTCAGAAGTCAGACACAGGTATGGTAGGATTGTGGACAGTGGAGTCAGAGTGCACATGTTGTGTCAGAAGCCAGACACAGGTATGGTAAGATTGTGGACAGTGGAGTCAGAGTGCACATGCTTGTGTCAGAAGTCAGACACAGGTATGGTAGGATTGTGGACAGTGGAGTCAGAGTGCACATGTTGTGTCAGAAGCCAGACACAGGTATGGTAAGATTGTGGACAGTGGAGTCAGAGTGCACATGCTGTGTCAGAAGCCAGACACAGGTATGGTAAGATTGTGGACAGTGGAGTCAGAGTGCACATGCTGTGTCAGAAGCCAGACACAGGTATGGTAAGATTGTGGACAGTGGAGTCAGAGTGCACATGCTGTGTCAGAAGTCAGACACAGGTATGGTAAGATTGTGGACAGTGGAGTCAGAGTGCACATGCTTGTGTCAGAAGTCAGACACAGGTATGGTAAGATTGTGGACAGTGGAGTCAGAGTGCACATGCTTGTGTCAGAAGTCAGACACAGGTATGGTAAGATTGTGGACAGTGGAGTCAGAGTGCACATGTTGTGTCAGAAGCCAGACACAGGTATGGTAAGATTGTGGACAGTGGAGTCAGACTGCACATGCTGTGGATTCCATCTCACATTGGTCTTCAGATGCATGATAGAACTGATAAATTGGCTAAGCTGTATGCTTTCAAAGAGGGAGTAGATTACAATCTTGGGTTGTCAGTTAACAGTTTGAGAACAATAATACGAAAAGAACTTCAAATGAACTTTATTGACTTAAGACTTAGGGAGATTGACACCAGTGAGTCCATCTATCATCATTCCATCATGCAGGAGGAGCCACACGTCTATGGTGCATCCAACAAGATAAGCAGACTCTTGGATGTCACTACTGCCCGGCTCCGGCTGTCACTACCGCCCGGCTCCGGCTGTCACTACCGCCCGGCTCCGGCTGTCACTACTGCCCGGCTCCGGCTGGGTTACAAGTATCTTTGGCAGGTTAAATCACCACCACCAGATGTAGACCAAACGAAATGTAAACTTTGCCAGATGGACTATTGTCACACCTTGCGTCATTATGTACTGGAGTGTGATAAAATTAATGAATTTAGAAACAACTCACTCAGAAATGTTCAAGAAATGGCAAAGTATTTTATCCACAGTGGTATATTACAGACCATTCTGGAGAAATACCCTGACTTTGCTAGCTGTAAATAATGCATTACCACATGTGTGTGTGTGTGTGTGTGTGTGTGTGTGTGTGTGTGTGTGTGTGTGTGTGTGTGTGTGTGTGTGTGTGTGTTAGTTACCATTTGGTCTTAGGCACATGTCGATTAGACACTAGGCCTGTTGTATGTGTGTGTGCACGCGCATGTGTGTGTGCGTGTGCGTGTGTGTGTGTGTGTGTGTGTGTGTGTGTGTGCGTGCATTTGTGTATGTGTGTGTGTGAGTGTGTGTGAGTGTGTGTGTGAGTGTGTGTGTGTGTGTGTGTGTGTGTGTGTGTGTGTGTGTGTGTGTGTGTGTGTGTGAGTGTACTCACCTATTTGTACTCACCTATTTGTGGTTGCAGGGGTCGAGTCACAGCTCCTGGCCCCGCCTCTTCGCTGATTGCTACTAGGTCCTCTCTCTCCCTGCCCCATGAGCTCTATCATACCTCGCCTTAAAACTATGTATGGTTCCTGCCTCCACCACATCACTTTCTAGGCTATTCCATGGCCTGACTACTCTATGACTGAAGAAATACTTCCTAACATCCCTTTGATTCATCTGAGTCTTCAACTTCCAATTGTGACCTCTTGTGTCTGTGTCCCATCTCTGGAACATCCCGTCTTTGTCCACCTCGTCTATTCCGCGCAGTATTTTATATGTCGTTATCATGTCTCCCCTGACCCTCCTGGCCTCCAGTGTCGTCAGGCCGATTTCCCTCAACCTTTCTTCATAGGACAACCCCCGTAGCTCTGGGACTAGTCTTGTTGCAAACCTTTGCACTTTCTCTAATTTCTTGACGTGCTTGACTAGGTGTGGATTCCAAACTGGTGCTGCATACTCCAGTATGGGCCTGACGTAGATGGTGTACAGAGTCTTTAACGAATCCTTACTGAGGTATCGGAACGCTATCCGTAGGTTTGCCAAGCGCCCGTATGCTGCAGCAGTTATCTGATTGATGTGCGCCTCAGGAGATATGCTCGGTGTTATACTCACCCCCAGATCTTTTTCCTTGAGTGAGGTTTGCAGTCTTTGGCCATCTAAACTATATTGTGTCTGCGGTCTTCTTTGCCCTTCCCCAATCTTCATGACTTTGCATTTGGCAGGGTTAAATTCAAGGAGCCAGTTGCTGGACCAGGCTTGTAGCCTGTCCAGATCTCTTTGTAGTCCTGCCTGATCCTCGTCCGATTCGATTCTTCTCATTAACTTCACATCGTCTGCAAACAAGGACACTTCTGAGTCTATCCCTTCCGTTATGTCGTTCACGTATACCAAGAACAGCACAGGTCCTAGGACTGACCCCTGTGGAACCCCGCTTGTCACAGGCGCCCACTCTGACACCTCGTCGCGTACCATGACTCGTTTCCTCCCTGTCAGATATTCTCTGATCCATTGCAGTGCCTTTCCTGTTATGTGTGCCTGGTCCTCTAGCTTTTGCAGTAACCTCTTGTGAGGAACTGTGTCGAAAGCCTTCTTGCAGTCCAAAAATACGCAGTCGATCCACCCCTCTCTCTCTTGTCTTACTTCTGTCACCTTGTCATAAAACTCTAGTAGGTTTGTGACACAGGATTTTCCTTCCCTGAAACCGTGCTGGTTGTCAATTATACACTTGTTTCTTTCCAGGTGCCCCACCACTCTCCTCCTGATGATCTTCTCCATGACCTTGCATACTATACACGTTAGAGATACAGGTCTGTAGTTTAGTGCCTCATGTCTGTCTCCCTTTTTAAAAATTGGGACTACATTTGCCATTTTCCATACCTCAGGGAGTTGCCCAGTTTCAAATGATGTGTTGAAGATCTTTGTTAATGGCTCACACAATATCTCTGCTCCCTCTTTAAGGACCCATGGAGAGATGTTGTCTGGTCCCACCGCCTTTGAGGTGTCAAGTTCGCATAGCAGCTTCTTCACCTCCTCCTTGGTTATATGTACCTCATCCAGCACTTGCTGGTGTGCCCCCCTGTTCTGATTTCTTGGAGTCCTACTGGTTTCCACTGTAAATACCTGACATACCTCTCGGTCGTTTCTTGTGAATTCCCCATCACCCTTCCTCAGTCTGATTACCTGGTCCTTGACTGTTGTTTTCCTCCTGATGTGGCTGTACAACAGCTTCGGGTCAGTCTTTACTTTTGATGCTATGTCATTTTCATATTGTCTCTGAGCCTCCCTTCTTATCTGTGCATATTCGTTTCTGGCTCTTCGGCTGATTTCTTTATTTTCCTGAGTTCTCTGTCTTCTGTACCTTTTCCATTCTCTAGTACACCTAGTTTTTGCCTCCCTACACCTTTGGGTGAACCAAGGACTCGTTCTGTTCTTCCCGTTATTTCTGTTTCCCTTGGGAACAAACCTCTCCTCTGCCTCCTTGAATTTTGTTGCTACATAGTCCATCATTTCTTGTACTGGTTTTCCTGTCAGTTCCCTCTCCCACTGAATGTCTTGAAGGAAGTTCCTCATGCCTGAGTAGTTCCCCCTTTTGTAGTTTGGTTTTTCCCAGCCTATTCCTGCTACTCTCTCTACTTGGAGCTCAACTATGTAGTCGAAGCACAGAACCACATGATCACTAGTTCCCAGGGGCCTTTCATACATGATACCCTCGATGTCCGAACTACTCATGGTGAATACAAGGTCCAACCTTGCTGGTTCATCCTCTCCTCTCTCTCTGGTAGTGTCTCTAACATGTTGATGCATGAGGTTCTCCAGTACCACATCCATCATCTTGGCTCTCCATGTTTCGGGACCCCCATCTAGAAACCCATCAGTTACACAACCCAGGGCAACATGGGTTTAGAACAGGTCGCTCCTGTCTGTCTCAACTACTGGATCACTACGACAAGGTCCTAAATGCACTAGAAGACAAAAAGAATGCAGATGTAATATATACAGACTTTGCAAAAGCCTTCGACAAGTGTGACCATGGCGTAATAGCGCACAAAATGCGTGCTGAAGGAATAACAGGAAAAGTCGGTCGATGGATCTATAATTTCCTCACTAACAGAACACAAAGAGTAGTCGTCAACAGAGTAAAGTCCGAGGCAGCTACGGTGAAAAGCTCTGTTCCACAAGGCACAGTACTAGCTCCCATCTTGTTCCTCATCCTCATATCCGACATAGACAAGGATGTCAGCCACAGCACCGTGTCTTCCTTTGCAGATGACACCCGAATCTGCATGACAGTGTCTTCCATTGCAGACACTGCAAGGCTCCAGGCGGACATCAACCAAATCTTTCAGTGGGCTGCAGAAAACAATTTGAAGTTCAACGATGAGAAATTTCAATTACTCAGATATGGTAAACATGAGGAAATTAAATCTTCATCAGAGTACAAAACAAATTCTGGCCACAAAATAGAGCGAAACACCAACGTCAAAGACCTGGGAGTGATTATGTCGGAGGATCTCACCTTCAAGGACCATAACATTGTATCAATCGCATCTGCTAGAAAAATGACAGGATGGATAATGAGAACCTTCAAAACTAGGGAGGCCAAGCCCATGATGACACTCTTCAGGTCACTTGTTCTATCTAGGCTGGAATATTGCTGCACTCTAACAGCACCTTTCAAGGCAGGTGAAATTGCCGACCTAGAAAATGTACAGAGAACTTTCACGGCGCGCATAACGGAGATAAAACACCTCAATTACTGGGAGCGCTTGAGGTTTCTAAACCTGTATTCCCTGGAACGCAGGAGGGAGAGATACATGATTATATACACCTGGAAAATCCTAGAGGGACTAGTACCGAACTTGCACACGAAAATCACTCACTACGAAAGCAAAAGACTTGGCAGACGATGCACCATCCCCCCAATGAAAAGCAGGGGTGTCACTAGCACGTTAAGAGACCATACAATAAGTGTCAGGGGCCCGAGACTGTTCAACTGCCTCCCAGCACACATAAGGGGGATTACCAACAGACCCCTGGCAGTCTTCAAGCTGGCACTGGACAAGCACCTAAAGTCAGTTCCTGATCAGCCGGGCTGTGGCTCGTACGTTGGTTTGCGTGCAGCCAGCAGCAACAGCCTTTTTGATCAGGCGCTGATCCACCAGGAGGCCTGGTCACAGACCGGGCCGCGGGGGCGTTGACCCCCGAAACTCTCTCCAGGTAAACTCCAGGTAAACCCCCATGGGGCTCCAGGTTTTCCCAGTCAATCTCCTTGTGATTGAAATCACCCATAACTAGTAACTTTGCTCCCCCATGTGTGCTCTCCTGGCCACCTCGGCTAGTGTGTTGATCATTGCTCTGTTGCTCTCATCGTATTCTTCTCTTGGCCTCCTGCAGTTCTGTGGTGGGTTGTACATTACTGCAATTCTCACCTTATGTCCCTCAGACTGGATTGTTCCTACTAAGTAGTCCCTTTCGCCCATGCCATCCATTCCTTCCATTTTCTCAAAACCCCGCTGGTTTTTAATGAGCAGTGCAACTCCTCCTCCCCCTCTCCTCCCTCTGTCTTTCCTGAAGATTTGATATCCGGATGGAAAGATTGAATCTGTTATTATTCTGGTGAGTTTTGTTTCTGTGAGTGCTATTATGTCTGGGGATGTCTCTTTGATTCTTTCGTGCCACTCCTCATACTTGTTTGTTATTCCATCTGCATTTGTATACCACACCTTCAACTTCTTTTCTAAGACTGTGGTCTGGGAAGTATATTGGGGTTGGGGAAGTGGGAGACCTGGTAAGGAACTATGGGTTGTTGCTGTGGGGGTGAAGTTTGTAATGTAGTGGGTGGGGGCATTGGATGTGGCATGGGTGTTTTGATTTAGAGTGTTTGGTTGCACTGGGGTTGACCTGGTTGGGAGGCTTCTATAGAAAGTTGTGAGGGAGGCTGTATTAGATCTTCTTCCTGGGTCTGGGATCTCCTGTCTGTCTTCTCCATCCCCTCTCTTTCCTCCTTTCGCCTTTGTACCATCTCTCTCAGTTTCTTCCTTTCTTCTTGTGTTCTGTCGCGGTCGAGATACACCCTCCTGTATGCCGTCATGTCCCTTAATCGTGCTTTCTCCTGCAGTATCCTGGTCCGAGTCGCTTCTGCCTTGAAGGTCACTCTCACTGGCCGGGTTATTTTTTTTACAAACCCCCCTATTCTCCGAAAATTTTCCAGCTGGGTCATATCGTCTTCTCCTATTGCTTTCATGATGCTTTCAATTGCTTTTTTTTCCCCTTGTTTTCTTGCTTCATATGTTTCCCCTTCGTCTTCCTGGAGCCCATACACAAAGACTGACCTCACCCTTTCATTCTCCCACTGCATATCCCTGTGTATCCCTTCATTTGATTTGGTTTCCTCCACTGCAGCTTTCCTTTCATCAGTTTCACTGGCTAATGTACTTGGGCTCAGTGGCCTGTCATTTTCCCTTCTCGGCTTTCCTTGGGCTCTGTTGTTGTCTGTTAGGGCCTCCACATAAAGCTTAGCTCTTTCATTTGCTACAGTCTCCTCTGATAGAGCATCTCCATGCAGTTGTGCCCCTTCTTTCCCTACAGTCCCCTTAATTGTGGCTGAGGTAGCAGTCTGTTGTCAATCCCAAAATGTTCTTTAGTTCTTTAGGCTGTTTCAGATTTTTCAATTCCTCTTCTAAACTCTGTATCCTAGCTTCTGCTGCTTTGACATGCACCTCCCACTTCCTGCTTTCCATATCTATCCTCTCTTCCATTCTCATGCTAAGTTCTTCTAGTTTCTTTTCCCATTCATGATCCCTTTTTATGAGCTCTGCTGCCCAATCTTCCTTTGCATTTTCCTCCTCCTGTCCCTTGGTTTTTCTTGTTGCTCTCTGGCAACCCATTTTTGTTTTATCCTGATTGCCTCAGAGTGGGAAACCTATGTAGTTCTGTATGTTAGGTTAGTAGTGTGTGTGTCAGAGTGTGGGGAGGGAAGTAGTGGAGGAACTGTGGCTATTTGGGAGCTGAGTGGGGAGGGGTGGGGAGGGTTTGGGGTGAACGGGGGAGGGGAGGGTGATCGAGGGAGGGGATGGATCAGGGGAAGTAGTGAGATGTCGGTGGTGAGGGGGGAGTGTGTGTGTCTGGATATGTGTGTGTGTGTGTGTGTGTGTGTGTGTGTGTGTGTGTGTGTGTGTGTGTGTGTGTGTGTGTGTGTGTGTGTGTGTGTGTGTGTGTGTGTGTGTGTGTGTGAGTGTAATTTTGTGTGTAGTTGTGTGTGGAATTATGTGTGGGTTTATTATGTACTGAAAGGTAGGTGGCTTGTGCGTTTAAGGTAAGTCTCAGTGGTCCTTGGCTGCCCACACCTTCTTGTGACCTGACCAACCTCCTGGGACTTACTGCACTTACAGTGTGTGTGTGTGTGTGTGTGTGTGTGTGTGTGTGTGTGTGTGTGTGTGTGTGTGTGTGTGTGTGTGTGTGTGTATGTGGGTGTGTGTATGTGTGTGTGTGTGTGTGTGTGTGTGTGTGTGTGTGTGTGTGTGTGTGTATGTGGGTGTGTGTGTGTGTATGTGTGTGTGTGTGTGTGTGTGTGTGTGTGTGTGTGTGTGTGTGTGTAATTATGTGTCGAATTATGTGTGGGTTTATTATGTGTCTGAAAAGTAGGTGGCTTGTGCTTGGAGTGTAATGTAGATTCTCAGTTGTCGCTTGTGTCCACAACCTCTTGTGACCTGACTCCCACCCTTGCAGTGTTGCCTATATCACCTGCTTATAGTGAGTTAATCGCCTTGTTCAATGGATTACCATTTGCTAAACCTTATTGAATACTTGAGTGCCTATTCTTTATCGTGCTATGAGAGTTAGACCATTCACATTCAGCTTGGCGGTTAAATTGGAACCTGGACCCCACACCCAAACAACCACTCATAGGTGATACAGTACTTGTAGTGCAGCTGTAGCAGTGTAGATTGTCCAGGTCGATGTGACGTCCTGGAGTAGATCCAGCTCGATGTACGTCCTGGCTAGATCCACCTCAATTTCTTCTCGTTAATAATGTACCCTATTCACTGTATTTCTTTCACTGGTCACACTATTGTTTCACTTTATTAAAATCTTGGGTGACACTTGGCAACGCCGCGTTCACACTAGTCTGCGCCACAACGCTTTTATTTTCCAGATCACTTTCAAAATTGTGGCTCTCCCCACACTTGTGTGGCTCAGGCAATTAAAAAAAACACTTCTAGGATTGTTGACTACCCTGACACACTTAGCAACCCTTGCAGAACACTTGTAGCCCTCAAAAACACTTAAATCCCCGGAGCACCGACGGCGTGACTAGCCCGCTCGCTGTCCCTACTGTGTGTGTGTGTGTGTGTGTGTGTGTGTGTGAGTGTGTACTCACCTAATTGTGGTTGCAGGGGTCGAGACTCAGCTCCTGGCCCCGTGTGTGTGTGTGTGTGTGTGTGTGTGTGTGTGTGTGTGTGTGTGTGTGTGTGTGTGTGTGTGTGTGTGTGTGTGTGGTGCCGAATAGGCAGAACTTGCGATCTTGGCTTAAATAGCAACGCTCATCTTGCCATATAAGACAAGGGAAAATTTGTGTATGCAATAATTTCGCCAAAATCATTCTGAACCTAACGAAAAAAATATATTTTACTGTGTTTGTTTAGTAATAAATTATTGTAAACAAATCTAAAATATATTTAGTTGGGTTAGGCTAAAATAATTTGCACTTGTTATAATAAGGTCAGGTAAGTTTTCTAAGATACTTTTGGTGCAAAATTAAAAATGTTTACATTAACATTAATGAAAAAAATATATCTTTAAACGTATAAGAGAAAATTTCAGAAAGAACTTAATTTTAAATAAGTTCTTGCTAATTG